>NC_056585.1:6461752-6721752 GCF_018340385.1 Cyprinus carpio
AAAGAACTCGACAGGATCCTCGGAAGCCTAGTTCACATCCTCGTCACCCAGGCACAGCTCAGCGAATGGAGCAACATCGACCTGGAACAGCAAGCAGCAACGCTTAAGCTTCAAGCGGAGGAGGCCTGGAAGGACCAGGCCCGAACCCAGAGTCGCCTTGATCAGCTCCTCCTCGAGACCCAGAACCAGTGCGAGAAAGAGGACGCCACAGATACAGAGATACAGAAAGAAGTAGAAAGACTTCAAAATGCCCTGCAAGATCTTCGCCTCGACACAGACCAAAGAGAACAGTTGGAGAGAGAATCCCGAAAGGAACTCAACGAAAAACTTCAGCAATGTGACACTCTCCTAGAGAGAGCAAAGACTGAACTGAAAGAAAGAAACTCTAGAGCCAGGGCCTGCGAAAAACACTTGCAAGCGGCCTGAGTTAAAATCGACGAGCTTACTCTGCAGAGAGACGAGCTCCAAGATGAACTTGACACTGTTCACGCAGAACTGAAACATTCTTACAGATTACAGAGTGGCTGGAACAGAGAAACACACACCATAGAGTTTCTCCCAGCCCCCCACTCCAACCCTTTCAGCCAAGAACCCAGAGCTGAAAAGGGGGGTGTAAGCCCACAGCTCAAGACATCACCAGCCAGCTTCCAAGAACACCTGTCAGCAACGGAGGGGGGAGAGCCCTTCCAGAGAACGCATGCCACTAAACCCTGCACGGCTCCCCGAGAACTTGACAAGCTAGCCAGAAACGTCCCTACGTTCAATCCAGATCCTGCAGGAGGTCATGACGTTCACGCTTATTTACAAGACACTGACTTTCACTTACAAACTGTCGCCAACATGACAGCTTTGGACAAATTGTACCTGTTAAGAATCACGTCCAGCCGTGATGTGCATAGGATTCTAGATCGTCAACCAGAGACTGTCAAAGCGGACTACCAGCAACTGTGAAAAGCTTTGATTCTTGAATTCTCTGATCCAGACTCAGACCATGGGCTCCTTAACGCTATGGACCTCAAACAGGGCCGACTTGAAAACCCACAGACTTTCTACAGTCAACTACGGAAAGCCTACTTCGGAGCACGCAACGAACCAGGTATGGAATAGGATGTCAACTTTAAAACTCTGTTCCTCCGAAACCTACATGCCAGTTGGAGTTTTCATCTCGGAGTCTCAGCGTGTCCGCGTAGCATGTCTACACAAGAGTTACGGGACTTAGCCCACAAAGCTTACACCAAGCAAAAGACTATTTCTGAAAAGACTGTGAAAAACCCCACAATCTACTCTGTCTCTGAGCACTGCTCGGATTTGACCCTAGATGGCGCCCCACAACACCACAGTCACAGACCTTTTTACAGAGAGTCAAGACCGTTCCAAGCCAGCAGAGGGCCGCACAATCGTGGTGGTGCTCATCCAAAGCACTAGAGCGAGCGCTATGAAAGATTCTGGGACTGGCGACCTAAAAAGAGCCGATCCCCACCGTCCAGGACACAAAGCCTCGACAGCCGGCAGTGGAACCACTCTCGACACGACACTGGTAAGCTCAATCCTGAGCCCACATCAGAAAAACACAGGCCAGACACGTCTAAGACAGCAGAGATCCTGAGGGTGCTGAAAGAGCTTCTTTACATGAAAACTCGCAAGGAAGACAAGAAAGACGAACCAGACATCTTATGTCTAAGCATAAGAACTGAAACCAACACCCTGTCTAACTGCCATCTGAGTGAGCCAAGCACCCCGAACACTGCTCGTCATCCACAGACCACAGAGCTAACGGTCACATCACAAGGTGACAGCATCACCCAAGCTCCACAGCTGACAGCTGCACACCCTGAACGAGACAGCACAGTTCCTCACACCAGGTACCACAATCCCAAGGTACCAGGAAATGCTGTTTTGGCTACCTGCCTCCACAGCGAGCTACACGAGACCGGTCCTAACCACCCATCGATCGTCACACCTGCCCCAATGCCAACATTCCTGGGAAACCTCGTCGAAAAGGGGGTGGGCCGAAAACTCCACCTGAACATCACGTTAGGAAAAGGAGTGAGCATGGAAGCCCTGATTGACACAGGATTAGACCTTACGGTGATCTCATCTCAACTTTTCAAAAGACTCCAATTTGACACTAAGAGACAAGATCGAACTCTTACACCTCAAACTGAATATACAGTCATACAGCCAGAATGACATCCGGTTTGACCAGGTAGCTTCCATTCACCTGACGATTGGTCCTATGAGTCTAGTCCATCCCGTGTACATTTCACCAATGGACACTTTCCCACTCCTCATTGGCAAAGACCTGCTAGATCGCTTTGAACTTTTACTGGACTTCAAACAGCTAAAGGTCTGGGCTCAAGTGCGAGAAACTCTTCCCCTCCAGCCACACAGGTCGCAGGTGACAGACTGTCAGGTCACAGAGGTCACGGGAACTCCCACAGAGCCAGACTGCCAGGTCACAGAGCTCACGGGAACCCCAGCAGCCAGCCATGGGTACACAGCCTCAACAACAAACCAAGGCTCAAGTTTGCTCCTCTGCACCTTAGTCAACGAACAGGGAATGGTGGTACCAGCTTACACCAAAGGGTTCGCTGTTCGGCTCAACATGCGATGTGGTCAAACCTTAAACCTCACGCTGGGTTTCTTCCAACCCTCACCTGAATGTGTGGAACTCGGACTCACACTTGAAGCCACACCCCTCACTGAAGTGTCATATCGTGTAGTTTACATCCTGTTCAACAACTGCACGGCAACTGACATCAACATTCCCAAGGCCTACCGGCTGGGATGGCTACTGAGCCATGACTTTCATGACTTTGAACTTGTACTACCGGTCATTGGGCCCATTCCACCTGCACTGATACCCGAAGGGAGTACAGACAACACATTGTTCTCTGCACCCTTCAAATTCATCGCCATCACATCTGTCGTGTCGGTGACCAAAGACCAGGTGTGCAGAACGGAGCTGACCGAGGACCAACACCTCGCAGTATACACAGTCTCCCACCAGAGTGTCAGTGAGACTGATGAACCTGCTACACCTCTCAATACCAAACCGACTGATGACACACCGACGGAGGAGCCTTACCCAGGTTTTGAATCTCAAGTGCAGCAAATTCTACAAGACGCTTATGCACTTCAGAGCGATACAGCTCATCAAGAACTCAGACAAGTTCTTTATGAATTCAAAGAATCCTGTGCCAAAGACTCTTTAGACTGTGGTCTTACCAACCTCCACATGGTGCGCATCCCTACGCACCCTGATGCTCCTCCCACTTTGGTCAAACAGTACAAGATTCCCATCGCCTCACACGAACCAGTGCAGGAGATAATCGAATCTATGCTTGAGAAAGGTGTCATCCGTCCATGCAACAGCACCTACTCAGCCCCCATCTGGCTCGTCCTCAAACCTAACGGCGAATGACGACCCACCATTGACTACAGGAAATTGAATCAACAGGTGCCGCTATCACAATGGCCCATGACCCAGCTAGAACAAGAAATACCCTGAATCAGAGGAGCCACAATCTTCTCTACACTTGATGTGGCCTCTGGATTCTGGACCATTCCGGTGCACCCGGAAAACCAACACAAGCTGGCATTCACATTTGGCAACCGACAGTTCACCTTCAACAGGTGCCCGTTCGGCTACGCCAACTCACCAGCTGAATTCAACATCTCTCTGAACAAAGCCTGTACAGACTCTAACTATGCCAGACTCAGTTTTGTGTGCCATCTTCCGAGCTGGAAACAGAATGGTTTCAAAACTGCAAACAACAAGCCAGTCAAACACCAACACTTGTTCCAGGAATGTGATAACATCACAAAAAACACACAATGTGACTCTGTACTGGAAGAAGGTAAAAAGGACACTCGAAGCTACCAGGTCTAGACAAGGACTTAAATGATCAAACTGACACCCTCGCCAAAACTGGCGC
The DNA here is from genome assembly GCF_018340385.1 of Cyprinus carpio. Lineage (NCBI taxonomy): Eukaryota > Metazoa > Chordata > Actinopteri > Cypriniformes > Cyprinidae > Cyprinus > Cyprinus carpio. Next base: position 6,465,691 of record NC_056585.1, read on the forward strand.
ACTAAACAACAGGCTGTGGTCACTCACCCAACCCACCCACCCACTTTCAAGGTTAAAGTGATTACACACAGCATAAGAACTTTACAAACTAGACTGCCTACCTCAGAGCCGCTTACGCTGGCTCTGCTGTTTACAAATACCAACATAGCGGACAAGCGGGTTTCTGACACCTCCATAAAGACTTTGCTTAACCACCTCTCAAACCCCTCCATCCACCCTTGCACGCTGTCTACACTCACTGACAACCAGTGCCTCAGACCACTGCATGATACAAAGCACATGCTGCGTGCACAGAACAACACTGTGGGTTGTGCACCATCTGACATCACAATGCCAAGGCTTGTACTGCCACGGCGCAAAAGGGGGATAATGCCAATGTATTTCCATGACGCATCATGTGCTGCACAACGCACCACCAGAGCCACTGACGAGACACTGAAGCAAGCGTCATGCCAGCAGCAAGATGTGGCAAAACATGGGCCAAGGCGAGCTAAACCCAGTCACCACAAACGAAGTAAAGAGACTGCCCTGTCCAACCAAAGGCCGTGAACTCCATGAAACCGCTGTTTACTGTCTTCCAGAATGACTTTGCCCAGACTCAGCTGGTTACAGTGATAACGACAGACATGCTGTGGGAGGTTAGCTCCTCCAATGACAGCCTAACCATGGGTAGAATCCCACCTTACATGATACCCTTAAGCCTTGTGCTAACTGTGCTGGCTTCCGCCATCACCACGCCAGCTGACCCGCTACAAATACACCTGGCCTACTCTCTGGGTTGACTTCAGTTTTTTCCTTGTTTAATTGAAGAAAGATCTGGTATCATCAGCATATACAGACTAAACAAGAGCGATGCAAGAATTGAGCCTAGTGGGACTCCGCATGTCATGGACGTCCACTTAGACTTATGCTCTGCTATACTAACATCATAACCTCTCCCTTCTAAGTATGACCTGAACCATTTGATTACCATCCCAGAAAGTCAGACCCAGTTTTCCAGTCTCTCTGGTAGTGTTATGATCGACAGTGTCAAATGCAGCACTGAGATCTAGTAGTATCAGCACTGATAATTTGCCAGAATCAGAATTTAAGTGAATATCATTTTATCATCTTAATGAGTGCTGTCTCTGTGCTGTGATGTGTTCGGAAACCAGATTGAAATTTGTCCAGTTATCCATTTGAGTTTAAGTATTTGTTCAGTTGGTTAAAAACTACCTTTTCAATAATCTTGCCTATAAAAGGAAGATTTGATATTGGCCTATATTTGCTCAATATGGTGTTATCAAGATTGCTATTTTTCAGAAGGGGATTAACAAGTGCAGTTTTCAGGGAGTTTGGAAAGTCCCAGAAAGAAGTGAGACGTTCACCAATTCTAGGAGATTTGCTTCTAAACAGTTAAGCACCCTTTTGAAAAAAAATAAATATGTGGGTAGTGTGTCAAGATAGCAGGTTGATGATTTAATGTGCTGTAATTTCTTCAAAAGCAGACATAGTATCTTCTAGTGTATTCATAGTATCCGCGTGCGTTTCATGTTTGTATACAAAATCAGTACATGCATGTAATGTCCCAACACCTACAAAAAAGTATCTTGGATCAAAGTTCTGAACACAACAGAAGTCAGCCATTTTGAATTTCCTCTAACAATTTTTGTGCAGTTTTTGCCATTTTCAGGCCTTGTACTTTAACAAACTCCTCCTACGGATTTAATTGGATCATCTTCAAATTTGTTGAGTGTAGTCAAGTCAAGTCAAGTCACCTTTATTTGTATAGTGCTTTATACAATACTGATTGTGTCAAAGCAGAGTGTAATCATAAGGCCTTTACGATGCCAAATTGTGAAGATTTTGAGTTTCGCTGAAGGGTGTGTCCCTGGCAACCTGACAAATTTTGATGTTTCACCATGAAACAGGAAGTTGCTGTAGGCTAACTCAGGCAAACAATGTTAAATCTGCCCCAAACTTAACATGTTGGATAAGAGTCCTGTCCTGAACACATCTGCACACCAATATTCAGTTATAGTCAGAGAGCCACCTACTGTCAACAAGCAATGTCATGTTTAACACTGTGATGCACTATTAGCCATACAATGTCCAAACTGCCCTGAATGCCACAAATTTGATAAAGAGTCCTGGCCTGAACACATCTAAAGGTCAATATTCAGTTATAATCAAAGCCCCACCTGCTGGCAACAGGAATTACTTGTTTTACACTAACTTAAACATGCAAAGTTGAATATGTCCAATATGTTCAAATTTTCGGTTTTTGTGTTGAGATTAATGACTTTTCACATGCCAATAATCAGTTATAATTTATAGCACCACCTGTTGACAACAGAAAGGTCATGTTTTATTTTATTTGTTTATTTATTTATTTTACTTTTTTTATTATAACTAAAACATGCAATTTCCAATCTGCCTTAAATTTCTTGTTTGATAAGTTTTCTTTTTTGGGGCACTTAACATGCTCAAAAACTCTTGAAACTCTGCACACATGTTGGAATCTGCGGCCATCAGGGCCGGGAGAATTTCACATGAACGTGGAGGGGGATCTGTACATGTATAGATCTCATCAGGCTGAACAACTTTTGTGCTGACAGTCAGTTCTTTGCCCAACAAGAAGTTTGCTATTTCGGGTTTTGTGAAAAGCGCACCCTGTGGAATTTGCGATATTCGATACTCAGATTTTCATCCGATGGCCACCAGACTAGGTCAACTTTACCTCAAGACATTGGGGATGCAAATTTGCCAAGGGATTTTTTATTTATCAAACGGTTTGGCTATGGCAAGGTGACAAAATTATGGTGAGAAATGAGAAACAGGAAGTGTCTAATAACTTTTGCACACATTGTCTAATTTTCATCAAACTTCAGAAGTTTGTTTGTTATATAATGCGTATTAGGAGTCAAAGTTATAGTGCCACCAACTGGCAGCAGGAATTATATCATTTTCAAAATGCTTTCAAATATTTTTTTTTTTTAAATATCCTCTTTTTTTTACCCGATTTTCTTCAAACTTCATCAGAATAATGACAAAACATGGTAGATGTAAAACTGCAAAGGTATATCTTAAATACTGTTGCCATGGCAACATGTTTTTAACACACTTAACATGCTAAGAATTTAATGAAACTCGACAGAAGCGCATAAATGGGTGTGGAGTAGGCGTTCGTTTTTTCTGACAGTCACAATGCCCAGTGCATATATTGTTCTCATCAAGCCAGACAACTTTTTATTTTAAAACAATTAGCTATGACCAACAGGAACTCAGCTATTTTGGTTTGAATGTGGATTTTTGGAAAAAATCTGACTGTGAATTAATGCATACTCCTTCTAGGAAAATCATGCAATTCACACCAATCATTGTCAGCATGATGCCAAGATACTGAAGATACTAAATTCCAAACAGATTTTGGATATCTTAAAAGGTGCTGCCATGGTGATTTATTAAAAATAACTGTAAAAAAGATAACCGAAGATAACAGATGAAGTGCATTATGCAAACTCTTAAAATAAATAAATAAATAAATTACACATGGCAAATCAAGTCATTCTGGAGAAACAAGCTTAGTTTCATAAATTTAAAATGTTCAGTAGGTGACATTTTTTGACTCCTCTCATGTTACTCAAATTCCATGTTTTTGTTAATCTCTACTCAATTATTCAGTCTTTATAATTTGTAATATTTATATTACTGTTGATTGTTTTCCTATCCATCTTTTTGAGAAGACACTGCATCCTTCATCTCCTTTGAGAAAAACCCACTGATAATCACAGTGAGCTCTGAAGCCTGAGCAGTGAAACTCTTTCTGAATCCGAGATCGTTGTCTTCATTATGTTTATTATGGTGGTAACACATTATTTTGATGGTCCCTTTTAAACATTCTGTTGACAATAAGTAATGTTGCACCTACATGTCTACTAACTCTTTATTGTCATGGTCTCCCAACAGACATTCTACTGACTATAAGTAACTTTGCAAGTACATGCTTATTCTAACCCTAACCCTACCAGTCTACTAATACTCTGAGAATTAGTAGACATGTAGGTGCAACGATATTAACAGTCAACAGAATGTTTAAAAGGAACCATCAAAATAAATTGAAACCATTATGGTTGTACCTCAGTAAAGTATTATTTGATTTTGTGCATGTAAATTTAGTATTTATAACTTACATATTAGCAGTAAAAGCACAGTAAAACAGTATATATATACACACACATTTATTTTTAAAACATCCAGATGCACCCATTATGCACAGGTGACTAAAAATGCACAATTTACCTGAGAATGCCAGATTTCATCAAATAAAGAATACAAAAAGTAGAATAACCCCCCCCCCAGGGCATTATGGTTGAGTATGAATGCAAGACTATGGCCAGGCTCGAATGGTTTTCAGGGGAATGTTTTTTTATTGTTATTATTATTGTTATTATTATTATTATTATTATTATTATTATTATTATTATTGGCTCCTCATTTTCTTGAAACATCAGATAAAATATGCAGGAGGTGTGCGAATGACTCAGGCATCTACATGCCTGAGTCCAGATAATGACAGGAAGAAGCAGTGGTCTAGTCAATTGTTTACACTGCAGAGACGTCTACTAGCACTTGAGCTTGTCTTCAAGCGTGACTGCCTTGACTCGGTCTGTGTGGATGTCTTGTCGCTAGTAATTAACATCATAAAGTACTGTATGAAATACTTCAAGAGCTGTACTGTCAATGTCTTAATATTTAATGCTGGTTCCCTGCTCAAAGTTTTAATATACTTTGACAGTTTATGTTAGTTAAGTCAGTATATATATGAATGTTTATTTTGGATTGGTTATAGTTAATGAGTGAGTGTGAATGTGTATTGGGTTGAAAGTTCTTACCGCTATATCCTGCATGGAGACTGTTGTAACAAAAACACTTCTTGTCTTCAACCATTAATTAGAATTATATATGCATGTTTTTGACATTTGTTTTGTTGGTTGATCTAATGAAAAAAAAAACATAATAATAAATCCCATATTGGTATGTCTACCCTAATGTTGTCACGATTCGCTGCCGGAAGGAACACAGGAGATGCAGAGAAGCATCAAACAGTCTTTTAACGAACTAACACAAGGGAAAATCTAAAACAGGAAGGAGGAATGACACACGAACATAACTGGTAGACCCAACAGAGACAGACTGCACAGACTAAGACTTAAATACTGGAGCAAATGAAGATAATTAATGAGACACACCTGGACCAAATAACACAATCAAACATGAGGAAAAATACATGGGCGTTCATGGATGTGACATATCACCCCCCTCAAGGAAGGTGCGTCCTCGCACTGCAAGAACAACATAGGAAGGGATGGAGGGAACTTGGGAGGAGGCTCGGGAGGAGGAGGAGCCGAAGGGATGAAGGAGCCTGACGGAGCCGGAGGGACGAAGGGACGAGGCACATCTGGAGGAGTGGGGGCCTGAGGCACAGGATGGTCGACGCCAGACCAAGGCGGAACCGGAGGGACGAGGGAGCCCAGCAAAACTAGCTGACTGCTGGGCCACAGCAGAGAGGAGGATGCTAGGAGCCATGGTGGAGTCGATGGGTCCACGGGCCTAGATGGTCAGTCCCGCGGAGCTCACACCATGCTGATGGTGGGCTGAGGGCAAGCAGAGGGGCTGCAAGATGACAGCAGAGGAGGAGGCAGGAGCGGGTGGGAGGTCAATCATTTGTGAGCCTCTGGGCTTTCAGGGCTGAACTCATGAACAGGAGCCCCCCCTTGGGCTGGACGTGAAAACAGGAAATTTTTCTGTGTTGGATATGGATGGAAGGAGTATTTTTTTGGGTGATATAATGGGGTGGTGGCCTCTCTGGGCTGAACTGGGAAACGGGAGCCCACTCAGGAGAGAGGAGAGGGAGCAAGTCGGGTTCCAGCTCTGTTTCCCAGTCTACAAGGTTCTCCTTGAAGTCCAACACTCCCAACTGTATAATCAGCTCACCCTCAGCCACGGTGCAGTATGTGGAGCTCCACTCCACACTCTGTCTATCCACACACAGAGAAAAACACATAGAGAGTCCATGGGCCTGATAAATGTCTTCTAGATGATATTTTGAAATCATACATTATTGATGAGTGAACTTCATTTTGGTCCTCTGATTTGCCAAGGTTTTCATCTGTTATTTTGTAAGAGATGGGTTTAAGTTCTTTAAAAGAAGAAACTAGCAAAAAGATGTTAAAAGCAACCAGTTTAATTTTAACCTCATTTCAAGAGTTTAAATAAAACACTGTTAAGATTTGATTACTCTTACCTTTAAGAGCAAAAGTAAAGTGACAAAGGTTCAATGAAACATCAGTGTTACAGCTGTTAAAACACTCAACCAGATTTCATCATTGATTATTTTGTGATGTTAACAGCCAGTTTTAAGGTGTGAAGGCAATTTTGACCATTCAATCAAAGTCAGTGAAATATATTTGTATAACACTATTCTCATCGTTTCAAAGTACAGTACAGTTACAGTTACTTCTATAATGCCTTAATGCTTTAATATAGAGCAGTTTTTGGGCTGGGCGATATGATGGTATAAATTATACTCTGAGTTTAAATCTAGCTATATTTATTTATTTGTAGTAGATAATCAGTGCCACAGTGTCTCAGCACTTGACATTAATTCATTTAGTAGATGCCTTTATCCAAAGTGGCTTACGTGCGCCAATGAACGCACGTACTGGCGCTACATTTTAGCAGGGTTGTGATGACACGGCCGCCCTGAAATATGATTGATCCATTAGATCCCCCAACATCATTGGGCTAGATTACTGTCAATCTGTCAATACCTACACGCCATTGGATCAGAGCACTGTCATTTGCTGCCTGATTGTTGCATGCAAAGTTTGCATTTGGAGCGCTCATCAATGCCATTAGATCAATGGGCTCTGTCAGTGCTTTGGCAAGGTAACGTTTTTTTTTTTTTTTTTTTTTTTTTTTGCCATGCAATAAAGCTTAATTCAAAGACCAATTTAAAATATTGGTACAGTAAAAAGTGCACAAAAAAGTATTTTGTTTAGGCAGTGTATGTGGCAGTCAAAAATTAATGTGAAATTAATGCAAAAGGTGTGAATTTTTGCACCAGTGCATTGTAAAAGCATCCGTGTTTTATTTAATATCCCCATATAAAACTTTAACAACCAATTAAAAAATATTGGTGTAGTAAAATCCACTAATTCACAAGGTCAGTAAATCCTTTATTATAGCTTTTGTTGAATTTAACGCATCCTTACGGAAGTGTTTAAATGCTGAATAAATTAATTCGCTTCCAACAGAGCTTAATGGGAGCACCGTCATCCACACAAAGGGCAGACTGCTGCGTTATTTAAAGGGTAAGTTCACGCATCAATGAGTAACAAAGGAATAAGTAGCTGCATTTTGATTACTTTTATGCCACTGATCAGGCTTTAATATGTACAGTAGTTTGGGGTAACAAAGGGTTAAAGGGTAAGTTCAAATAGGTTTTTATGGATTTTAATTGAATTAGAATAACTGACACAACAACAAAACAACTGAACAAAAAAACTGATAAAAACAAAATGTAGCCATTGATAATATCTAAACATGTATTTTTTTTATTGGTTTCTGTCTTTGGTTTTATGCTGCCCTGGTGGTTTTCAGCTCTACCTTCTCCACCTTGGTGGTCTTCTGCTCTGCCGTGGTGATCTTCAGTCCACTCTGCTCTGCTGTGGTGGTCTTCTGCTTCACCGTGGGGATCTTCAGTCCCTCCTGCACTGCCGGCTCCACCTTGGTCCCTATCTTCAAAAAAAAAGAAAGATATCTTTGAAAACATCTAACATTTTAATATATTTTGTGAAGTATATTAATTCACTTGCACATAAATACATCATGTGCTGTTTTGCAATGCAATTCAAATACATTTTAATTCCACTTTTAAATATATAACAATACATTAATTGTAATAGGCTACTATTTAACTGTACTTTCCACAGCATTTCAACATTGTATCATTTGAAGTGCATCATAAATATTTTTTTTTTTTCCAAAGATATGCCTAAAATGCCTATTTATTTGCTTTATGCACCTAAATTCAAACAAGCTCAAACTACTGCTTTATGTGTGAAATCAAACCTCATTGGCTTTTGTGGAAGCTCAGGTGTGCCTGCATAACATATGTAACAAAATTTGATTGGTTCTCGCATGCATCAAGCAAGCGCTTCTGAGTTTCTATTTAGCAGTTCTGATGTGTGTGTGTGTGTGTGTGTGTGTGTGTGTGTGCGCGCGCGTGTGTGCGCATGCGTGTGTGCCAATGGGTGTGAATAAAAGTCTAAATTAAAATTCATCATATATCACATATCACATTCAGTCATATAGAGCAATTGCGTCTCATCAGAGGACTTGAAGAAACCATTTGATTAATGTGAATTACTTTTGCAATGTTTGAAGTCTTGAAACATGAACAATCTTTCAGCAGTGGGACATAAATCTGTCATAAACCTGTTCATTAAAATATATTAGTTTTGTTTTGAAGATGAATGAAAGTCTTAAAGGTTTGGAACATGAGGGTGAGTCCTTGATTACAGAATTTTTTTTCATTATATATATATATATATATATATATATATATATATATATATATATTATATATATATATATATATATATATATATATATAAACGGGGGACGAACTGTTAAATTAAATAGAACATTCATTGTTTATTTTTCCCAGCTTCTTAAAGCGTCTGTCTGTAGATTTGGAACCTCATTATTTTGTGACTCTAGGTAAGTATTTTATTTCTGTTACTTGTCATTGCCAGTCTAAAGCTTTTTAAGTGCAGCTACAATCAGTTTGACCAATCAGAGCCAAGCTTTTCAAATCGGCTTTGCAGGCAATAGTCCAATCAGGCTGTATGATTTTTAGATGGTTATGTGTTTTCAGCAGAAATCATCGTAGCTTCACTTTATTTTATTTTCCTGACTAGAAAACCAAGTCAACTTAATAGGTGCATAAAAGGTGTGTTTGCCAAGTCGAAGCAGATACGGACAGATGAAGATTATGCCCGCAGAATCACTCCTCATTAGTAAGCTGCATACAACCAACTTTGAGCTTACTTCATAGTCTTTCCTAGGGGGATAGTGCTGGTGTACATTTGTAAATGTTAGCTAAAACGTAGATTTCTAACGTTAACCGCTGTAACACGAAACTTACAACACTTACTATCTAGTTATCTAACAACTATAGGCTATAGGCATGTGTCCAATGAATTGGCAGAAATAATAATTTCTTCGTTATAGCATGTAAAGTATGGACATTTTTGAAAAAGTTTTTTTTTTTTTTTTTTTTTTTTTGTCCTTAAAAATTTGGCTTAATTGTAATGAAGTAAATGTTAAATATAAATGAGTATTTCATTGTGAAATATTAAAGTGTGTTGCTTTTAGATCAGCTGCTGTTGCAATAGAAGTTAAATTAAAATCAGATCAGAGAGACGAGCAAAATAGAGAGTGGTATGTTTTAATCTCATATCAATTAATCTCAAAGGTTTTCCTCTGGCTGACATATTTCCTCATAAAGTGAGACTCTGAATGTCATGCTAACTTTGGATTCAGCACTTCTGTTGTAGAGATGTTGTGCCTCTTCTAACGTTATGTTCAATGTAACAGAGAGTGCTGTATGGTGATGACAGACAAGAGGACAAAATGGACGCTCATGTCAAGCTTGATGTGGAATTAGTCCAAGCTTTGAAAGATTAACAAAGAACAGTTAAATAAATTATAATGCATATTCATGCAAATGGCAGAAAATTGCATTATGCATTTTTATTCAGTGATGGAATATTCATAGTGTACTTTCCAGTAATACATGTATAACAGAAATGTTCTACAAATAGATCAAAGTAGTTCTGTTACAGCATTTCACTGATCTTTATTTAATTTATTATAATTATTTTGGTCAAGAGTTTGTATATGCTGTACTTTTTAAATGTACTCAAGGAATTTATTGTAATGTACAAAGGGTATAGTACATTAAAGTTATCTAGGTTTGAAAGTGTGTGTACATGTGTGTCATTTTAATTTAAGGATATTTGCACAGATTACATGTATTCTCACTATTAACTTATTAGCATGCATATTACTAGCACATTGGCCATTTACTAATACTTATAAAGCACATATTAATGGCATAACCATATTTTAGATCTCTTAGTCCACCCAATACCTAAACTTAACAACTACCTTACTAACTATTAATAAGCAGCAAATTAGGAGTTTATTAACGGAAATCTCTCAGTTAATAGTTCGAATTGGACCTTAAAATAAAGTGACCTTGTTGTAATGTAAATATTGTAAAATAATTAATATAATTACAGAATAACTATTCTTACTTTCTGAATGTTGAGAACATCAGTTCCCTCTTCTTACCAGTTTTGTGCATCACTGCACGGTAATGAAATATGTAAAATATTACAGATTTGAAGCTCCAGCTCAAATTACTATCATGATAAAAGCCTATACAACTACTGTTGTATGACTGTATGATTTTGAACCGAGCACTCATAGTCTACTTTAGTCTACTTTATATAAAAATTGCTACAAAATTAAGCATGCAGTCTTACAGGCTAAAGAGATCTTGCTTTGCAGCCCCTGAGCTTTCCAGAGTTGAAAAGCCCTGGACTGTACTCTTGACAATAGACGTGTAGATTGTTTCTTACAGTAAATAGGAACAGAAAGAGTGAGACCTTGAGACAGATGCTGTGATTGGCGAGGAAACAATGAGCCAGGGCTCGTTCTCCACTGAGGAGGTGTTGCCTAGCAGCAGTAATGTGGCACTCTCTTTGTGTGTGTGTGTGTGTGTGTGTGTGTGTGTGTGTGTGTGTGTGTGTGTGTGTGTGTGTGTGTGCTAAGAATGGATATGGGTCAATAGGACCATTAAATGAGTATTGGCAGTATCCAGAGATGTATTTATCCCTCTCAATCACAATCTGGGATCCATTCAGCAACAAAAAAGTATCAGTTGTGCCTGAGAACAGCAGAGAGAGCTTGGATTAAAGCCTCTATACTCACAAACCCATAACCACAATGAGCATCAGCGTTTTTAATGAGCACATCAGTTTTCTACTGCATTCCAGTTCTATAAAGGTGTATTGATTGAGAGCAATGGGAGGCAGGAACATTCATGGTTCATTGTTTCTCCCTCCATCTTTCTCGTTCACTGAACCAGGTTTAAATCCAGTTTCAGTCATTAACAGCCATTAATTACTGGGTCTTAAATCGCTACTTAGCACAAAACCTCAAATTCCTTACTGTTGAGTTTCTTTCCCTTTGGTGTCACTCTTCTCTGGGGAGCCCCTACTTAACAGCTTCGAAAAGCATGATTATTATTATGAAAGTTCAAGTGATTTTGTTTAGAATAGAACAGACATGCATTTCTTATTTATTTCTCTTCCAATTCCAGACAAAGACAGGAAGCTTTTATCATTCTTATGACAAAAAGAAGCACAAAGGATATGCATTTTGTGTGTAATTTATGCTTTTTTTTAGTATGTTAATTTTGTGTTTTTTTTATTCTTTTTATATTTCTCAGGCTTGCGATTATATGTTTTTTTGAGGCAGCATGTCACCTCATAAACTGACTGCTGAAAACTTATGTGTTAAAAACATAAGTGTTTTCAAAAGATATTTTAACAATGTATTTTTATTATTATACGTCCCGGGAACAGATTGGAGCACTATACACTTTATTTAGTGTTTAATGTAAAGGTGCTTTGTCAATGGTGCATGCCATTTCACTTCGCTAACTGGCTCAATCGTTGACTAATTTCTCTGTGTACGATTGATTCGCTAACTGGCTCAATGACTCTTCTCTGTGTATAATATGAATTTAATGCTTCTAAAACCTGGTTATATTTTATTTATGTGTATTTTTTTACACTGTTAATGCATTAGTTAATGTGAACTAATTTTTAGAGCATTTATTAACCTTTTTTTAATGTTAGTTAACAAAAGACAATTGTTTTTGTTGAGAGTTTTTGTTTTCATTTTATTTCAGATTGGAGCACTATAGTCTATAGTTAATGTGAACTAACTTTGAACAAAATTTCTTCATAGTCTAAGTGGATTACTGTAAACCTGAATAAATTGGCAAAAATCAAAAAAATTGGTTTAATTAGTTAGATCTAAAATGTTTCTATGTTGTACTCAAAAATTTTAATTGCTTTTATTTTTGATTTTAATTTGAATATGAATTTTTATATTTTTTTTTTAATTTTGTTGTGTTGTGTATTTATATATTTTATTAGTGCAAATGTAACTAGCTAATCCTGTAAAAGTAAACTTACTAATACTAATATTAACTAGTATAATAGTATTACTATTACAAGTAATAACATAGCATTGCAGTTGTTGAATGAATATGGCAATATACAATATTTAGCATACCTAACCAAGCCACATGCTCCACTTGTCACCATGATGGTAACCCCACACACATGCTTAAATTAGCATAGTCTCCTTGAATTTGTCGCATGATAATTGCTTTAATTCAACAAAAAAAAAAAGTTACTCAATTTGTGTTCTTAAGTGATCTTGTGTCTTTATGTTCTTGCTCTACGTCTGTCAAAGTTCAATTCCAATACTCAAGAACGCAAGTACAGAGGGTGCATGAAAGTGCCCAGATGTGTTCTTGATAACGAGGATGCATAGAATGCAGACTTGAGAGAATCGAACCATTAGAAATTCTAGAAGAGGCAGGCTGACAACCTACGGAAGCCTGTAAGCTTTAAACTTCTATCCTAAGAGATTCCTGCTTCAAGCTCGTAAATACGGCTTGTGAAAGTAAACATTTATCTTTTTGACCTGAAAGGTCAAAACTACCTGAGAAAGACCTGAGAAAGCCTGTCATACTTATTGGCATATTAAAAATGATTTTAACATTGGCAAAGAATAATATGAAATAAATGTTTTAAAAGGTTAATTACATTTGTTTGTGATCTGTGTAGATTCATAACTAAATCATCCAGTTAATAAAAATATTCAAAAATTAGTTTATTAAAATCACTGGACTATATATAAGAAAAACAACAAGATGTTTCGGTGTCTATGCAAATGCCTTCTTCAGTTGTAAAACAGGAAGTAACTCTAGCAAATATATCCACGAAAGCCACATGATCAACAGACCTGTAGAGGTCACATGACTACTGGTTTTAAACATCTACAACAAAAGAACACAACATAAAATATAACATAAAATAATGTATTTTGAAGATTGCTGGTAATCAAACAGTTGGTTGTTGCCATTGACTTCCATAGTAGGAAAAAAATACTATGGAAGTCAATGGCAACCACCAACTGTTTGGTTACCAGGAATCTTCAAAATATATTATTTTATGTTCAACATAAGAAAGCAACTCATACAGGGTTGGAACGACATGAGGGTAAATGATGACAGAATTTGCATTTTTGGGTGAACTATCCCTTTAATTTGAGTTTTCCCTACTCAAACCAATTGATTATTTTAATATAATTTTATTATATTAACAGATACAACTTCAGATTAAAAAAAAAAAAAAATTATTAGTAAATTAACTAAGATAAATGCAGCATTGTTAGTTCAGCTTAACTAATGTAGTTAAATTATGATAACAAATGAAGCTTTATTGTAAAGTGTTACCACCTTGGAGCAAATGTGATCTTACTGATGAGGGCGACACAACTTCTCAATATTTCAACAGTTGGAAAAAGTAAAAAAAAAAAAAAAAAAAAAAAAATGCATCCTTGTGCTTAATTATGTCTCTATCCCCATTTTGCATCTAAATACACATGATTTCCATAGACTTCCATAAGGAAACAGAAAAGCCTGTCTGGTGTGACAGATGGCTGCAGTTTGTAAGGTAGGATTGGGGTTTGTGTGCTCTCGTCTGAAAAAATGCTCAATCTCACGTGAGTTGAAGACAGCGTCTCTAATTCAATTTTAATTGTTTTAACTGCTGACAACTACAAACTAAACACAATGGCACAGGAGGATAAATGCATTGGAGGGGTGTGTTGAGATGTGTGATCCAAAAATAGACAGAAAAGCTGTTCCTGCAAGTGTGAAAAATCCACTGAAGCGGTAAAGTCTCATTACTAGACTCTCATAAGTGCTACGATCAGTAAACAGCATGACTGCTTTCCTATATTTTCCCTGGCCTTTTCTGCTGTAGCTGAATGTCACTGTAGTAAATGTAGCACCGCGGCTCCTCAACACTCACAGATGACTTCAGAAAGCTACTTTAGTTTCTTTAAGCCTTTGGTCGCTCTCAGTTTTCATTTAATTCTACAAGTGCAAACAGCCTCAGAGAGCCATGGAGCTTGTCTTCAGGAGATTTTCCACACGGAGGACTCTTTCGGCATCCTGGGTAATAGAGAAAACTGTCACAAAAGACAAAGAATCTGATGCCTGTGTTGCACAGATTTGATTACATATTTTGCAAAATGGAATAAAGTGTCTCAAGCAAAAGGATAATTATGGAGGACATTTAGTTGTTATTAATGAGAGATACTGGAGAGCATTTGCATTGTGATAGCAAAATGCCAGGAGATAAGATGGAGATGAAGACTGAGCCAAAATGATTCAGTTTCTGTTGCCTCATTTCTCATTTAACAGATGGAAGAGGACAAAACAATTAGAAATTCTCAGCTGTGTTTAAAGACATTTGGCTGTGCAAAATACCCATACTTTATAAAAAATAATTAGGCTTTAATGGAGGTTCCAGATCAGTATGCAAATGTTTATTCAGGGATGCATACTTGTCACTTTTCTGTGAATTGTTTTGAAGCTGAAAGGCAATTTATCTAATAATAATAATAATAATAATAATAATAATAATAATAATTAGTAGTAGTAGTAGAAGTAGTATTGTAGCCAATCACAGGGATGTCTGCTGAAAGCAATGGTCAATCAGAGGAGTTTACTATAGGTTAGTCAGAATCCACTCAGTATCCTCAAACCTTGAAAGAGTTTTGTTTTTGTGAGTTCTACTCACTCACAGATCCTCTCATTATAACAAATAAAGCATAGACGCTATGTAAAAAGAGACTGTTTTTATTTGAAGGTGTCCTTGTTACAGTGTAATTATACAATTAAGTACTGAGTAATATTAATTAACTACATGTACTTACTGTATGGTTAGGGTTAGGATTAGGGTTTGGCTTAGGGTTATTTGTATGCAATTATGCATAATGAATTGTTATTATAATAGTAAATGCATGTAAAAAGTGTAACAAGGACACCTTCAAATAAAGTGTTACCCAATTTTTTATAAAAGTTTTGTTTTAATTTTATTTTTAAAGTTTCTTTATGAAGTTTGACACACTGAATATGAAAATCATATTACTTGTTGTTCATTAACAGTTCATTAACAGTGCTCATGAAAACTATATACAGTATATATATATATATATATATATATATATATATATATATATATATATATATATATATTAGGGCTGTCAAATGATTAATCACGATTAATCACATCCAAAATAAAAGTTTTGTTTACATAATATATGTGTGTATACTGTGTATATTTATTATGTATATATAAATACCACACATGCATGTATTGATTCCAGAAGAATATGTTATGTTTATACGGTTAAATATATTTATATATATATAAAATTAAGAATATAAATATATAAATGTATATACATGTAAATATTTTTAAATGATATAATTTATGTGTGTGTATTTATATATACATAATAAATATACCCTGTACAATACATATATTATGTAAACAAAAACTTTTATTTTGGATGTGATTAATCGTGATTAATCATTTGACAGCCCTAATATATATATATATATATATATATATATATATATATATATATATAGACAATTTATACAAGCTAATCTGTTATTATTCATGCATATTAACCAGTGATGCGCGGGTTGATCCAAAATGAGCGGGTGCCTACGGTCACCCACGGTTACCCGCGGTTACGAGTCATCCAAAAATATTTTTAATGATATTCGGGTCGCGGTCAGTCGGGTCATTTGAAAATAAAGATGCCAATTAAACCTTTGTAATTTATATAGTACTAGACACAATTTTGAAATACATAGGCCTACACTTTATTGGCTGAATAACTGGCGCGAAGATGATGCATGAGCTCAGTCTAGTGATGGAAAGTTTTGTTCTTTTCCGCGAATAGGTTCTTAAAAACGGTTCACCGGTTCTTTTACGCTCGACGTAATGACGTCATTGGCGATGACGTAATGGCGTTAAGTCTATCAAACATTCAAATATACAAAGTCAGTAATCATAACTTTAGTCAGTTAAAAACCTCATAATCATGAAAAGTTTACAATTAAGTTTTGCAACAACGCACCCAAAATACAGTAACAGCAATAATGTGCATACGAGGATTTAAGTCTTGAAGATATAAAGTAAATAAATTAGGTGTCATCAGCGCAGAAACCATGATCCACTTACTATATGTAATCCATTGCGATTTATTTGTTATTAAGTAAATTTACGTTTCGCCAGATTGCCCTTCATTCAAGCCTTCGGTTTACCTGCGCTCCTAACATTAGCACAGAATCAGTTCTGAATCAATCACCAAAATAATCAGTTCAGTTCAGAGGCGCTGTGTGTCAGTCTGCTTCACACTGAATCACACATGCGCAGTATCATCAGCTCCTCGGTTCACGAATCGGACGTGTAGGATAGGTTCTGTTCTAGGTTCAGTGTACTGGTGATCCGAAAACCGATGCAACCGGTTCTTGACTCGAGAACGAGAACCGCTCTAACCTGCACGCTGCAGTTCAGTTTCATCAGCTGTTGTGCTTCTTGTCCGGTGAGTGATTCCGTCCATTTAAAAATAATAAATGCGCGTCCTTGAAAGCGCTCCGTTTTCTAACGTAGCCTATTTACTTTAACTTCTTAGGTAATTATATCAATGGTATGATGTTTCAGATGCGTCATCAGATGCGAAATTACAAAACATATACATATATTTAATTGTTTTTTCAAAATTATCGCTAGGGACAGTTTGGCAGTCGCTGGACATTGGTAGGGACAGGTCCCTTGCGTCCCCACCTAATTCTACGCCCCTGCGCTACGATGAGCATTTACTACTTTTAAAAAAATGCGGGCAGGAAGCGGGTTGGGTACAATATTTTCTTTTTCTTTTTTGCGGTCCGAGTTGCGGGCGGGTTAGTTGAAAACGTCGGTCGGTTGCGGGTTGTTTATACATTGACCCATGCATCACTGATATTAACATACATAATAAACCCAGTTGATTAATGGGGAAAGGGTCAGATAGGGATAGTGGACAGGCAACTCAGAACTACATTTCTATCATATGTTAATGGATATGTTAATGTATTTGGTCTTGGTATAACTGTCGTGCTACACACGCTGCTGATGCAGGAAAGGAAAGAGAGTTGCTGCTGCCAAGAAATACATAGACATGCTGACTGACTTGCATGTAGCATAGTCCTAGTATTCTGGTGAGAGTGACCTCTTGTGGTTTGGAGGAGTGAATGTTCAAGCAGAGATCAGAGGCCTCATTTATAAAAGAATTCCTACTAAAAGAAAATGTATGCCAAGGCTAATATTGCTAATAATGGTGTACGCAAATAAAAATTGAGATTTATAAAACTTTGCGTGCGCATACCTGCACGAAAATTTCATTTTATAAATCACAGCCTACCTGATTATTTGCACAGATGAAAAATCTCACATACCGCCCTTTTCACGCCCACATTCAACCATATATAGCCCATGCAAATCACCACATGAATGGTCGTGCATATTAAAATGAGCCAGCAAATTAATCTTTTTTTTTGCCCAACAATGGCAGCAATAGAGACCAAAGTGAAGAAACTGAATTTCTCGGACACTGAAATAGAGGTTCTTGTGACAGAGGTAGAGGAAAGACAAATTATTTTGTTTGGTAGCCACAGCAGTGGCATTACTAACAATACATATATACAGTATGTGTGTAGAATGGCACATATTTTATGATGAGCTGGCAGACTTCTTTTGGTTGATATAAGTCTTCCACCCGAAGCATCAAGGTCACGCCACCTACACTTGAGGAGGCCAATGGCTCTCTCAACTACTGAACGCACAAGAGTGTCCGCATCATTGCACTGCATTTCCTCTGCACTCTGAGGACCACGGGGTAACCACTGTCACCTGCGCAGTATAACAGATTAATTGTACACTAGGCTTGAACTGTTAGAAAACAGATATGTACATTATATATACAGAGTTCTGGCATGAAACGCTGATGGTGCAGTCTGAAAGGTCTAACTCAGTCTAACATAATGACATTATTATCACATGGCACTTCGCTAAATTCCAGCACAGGTATGTTTTCATCTCATCAGCACTTGTTCTGCCATCAGTGAGTGCGCACAGGTTTGCAGGATAACTAACGAGCCGGCAAATATCATGACCATTGTTTTAATTAATCTAGAAGGGTTGATATTGTTATCAAGATTAAAATAAGGTTAATCATGCAGCCCTAATCTATGGCTGCTGAAACCGTTAGTTCCGAGTGAAATGCATTAAGGGTGTAGTTTAGGGAAATTTGCTTGTGCAACATGTGCTTTCGTTGTGCTGTGTAATTCAGAAATGGAGAAAGAACATTCAGTTCATTCAGGTCAGTCCACCCCAGGGTTTTTGTGCACTGCAACTTCGACAATTTTATCTGCATGACAGAGTAAAATGGCATGCATCGGATAACTGTGTCTGTCTCATCTTTGCACGAATATGAATTAACAAGCTGATACGCTGCCATTGGGACAGAAGAAGTGGAGAAAGTAACAACAGTTATCAAATAATTAAATTATGATATTAGCTCAGGTGGGTGCTTGGTTCTTGTCTATCGGATTACACGTATGTCCATTTTGTTAATTAAACATTACACATAGTGCATGTCTAATTAGAGTTAAGCCAGTCAGCATGGTAGCCCAGGTTTTTGTAGTAATATGAGTCTACTTTTTTGTAGGTAGTGTGGTAGCCCAGGCACACATAGATAGTAATACATGCGGTTCACATGGCTCTTCGGGGCAGCAGCAGTACATATGTCTTGATGATAGATCTGCTTGTTGGGGGGTGTTTTGTTCTTGTTTTGGCTTGTATTGTTGCTTCTATGTCTCCTGCTTTGTGGGGGTTATTTCATGTATGTTATATTTGCAGCAGCAATATTCTTACATGCTCACAGCAGCATGTTGTGGATGTATTGGCAGTAGCAAGTCTCGGTACTCGCTCTGCTGCAGCAGCAGCATAGCAGATCTATTTCCCCAAGACCAAATACATTTCCATTGTCATGTACAATACCATGTCAATCCCTCCGAGAGTTGTCATGACAGAAATAGTTTTAACTTACCAAGAAGCCAGCCATCACGCATGGCACCTGCCTCTAGTCCATTCCCTACACTGCTGTGCGCTAGAATAAACGTGTTTAACCAGGCCATCAAGCCACGACATTTGTCAGCATCAAGTTGGGCTCAGAAATAACTTGCCTTTATGGAATGCACATGCTTTCGATTCACATAAATAAACTCAATCTCATGTGGAGCCCTTACAGCAATATGAGTGCAGTAATTGCACAGATTACATTTGGGAATTTTTTTGAACTTTTCAAGTTCAAAAGCTTACACTTCATTTCCATCATCTGCCGACAGTCCCTCGACTCACCATTGAGTAATTCAGTGCTTGTTGTGCTTATGTTGTGAAGTCTGGGGAAATTACTCATGGATGAGAGGCACTGTGACTGTACTTTATGAAATATTCACAGCATCCGTTCCTCCATTTCGACTTGGACCAGTAATTTGGTTTAGGAGGTGGTGGTTTTGTTGAACGACTTTAAACATCATTACCTACAGTGCAGTATATCAGTTTCAGTGATTGAGGCAGGGAAAAGATCTCACTCTGAAGAAATCGTTAGAAACAGACTGACCTCCCCTTGAACCGCTCAAGCTAAATCTTTTTCAACATCAAGGGAACTGCTGACACCCTACCTGTATTTGTGTGTCAATCAGGAACATGCAGGTTATGCAGTTCAGTACTTTTTCTTCTACTTCAAGCACTGAGTGTACTGATAATAAGGGTTCACAAAATCTCTCTTGAAACTAACATGTCAAACCATTAAAAGTAGCAGTTTTTCTGACATAACTAGCAGTCTAAATTGCCAAAATAAATCAATTAAAGAGTATCCTTGAGCCAAGATGAAGCTGCACATCTTGTCGTGGGACTGGGCCACTTAAACATTACCCAGTCCTATCCACCCATATGTCAAATGAACCCTGTCAGCACCAAATGACAATGTCATGGATGATTCATAGATCAATAAGGATTTACCTCCTCAGGTTATTAAATATTCCACATTACCTGCTGATTTTATTTTTGCTGAGAACAAAGGTAGATGACTCAGGCCTTGGTTATATTCATTTTAGGTGCAAATTCCTGTAGGAGATCATTGCAAGACTGCTTGTGTTACAAATTCTTGCTGCTATGAATTTATGCCACAGGAGTAATAAGTCAATAGGCTGGCAATAAGCTGTCTAAGATCTGAGCCTTCAGCAGCGAGATGCTGAGGGATAATGATGACATATAGAGTACACAGCATCTGCTCTGAACAAAAAGATATATTTCACTTTCTTAATGTTCACTATTACTTTCCATTGGAAGATGATGACGAAATTTAAATGGAATTCAGCAGCTATTATATTGATGAAATTTAAATGTATTAAACATACACTGTATATATATATATATATATATATTAAACACAATTAAACACAAGGCTGTTTGTTTGGCAATAACTCTGGAAAAATAAATCGTAATCCAATCAGGACTGCAGTCAGGCATCAGGATGGAGGATGAACTGATGGATGAATTGAGGGACACTACTGATGCAGACACACAGACACAGCATTCCCTTTCCTGTGAATTTGTCTCCATATACTATGTGTGCATTAAAGAGACAATATGTGTTTTAGCCGGGAGAAAGATTATTTGCATCAATTTATTCTTTCGACCATGAATTAATAGTCGCCATATGGAAAGCAAATTATGTTGGCTCATTGGAAAAAAGTTAACTTATAGACATTGGGGGTGAAGCAGCAAAAGCCAGCTGAACCTAGTTAACATAAAACAAAATCATATTTGGCTGAATTTATTTCTTAAAGCATGTTCTTGGTTTTACTGTGCACAATCCATCAGTAAACACTATTTCAATGGAAGAAAAATACTTGCCTTTGTAATCTTATATCTAATTTTAATAACTGCATCACATTACGGAAGAAAAGTGTGTTACAAAGTCATTTTATGTTCATTTTAACAAGCTACTTGTTATGTTTGTATTATAAAATTAAAGGCTTAGTTGACATAAAAATGAAATGAAATAGATGGCTAACAATCACTCTGTTTTAGTTTAATTTTATGTTCAATTTAATTATGGAGCAAAAGTGAGAGCAAGAGCAAGAAGGATGAATGAAAGAGAGACAGCATGAGACAAGGGTGCAGGTTTGGTTTAACATATTTGTAAATTACTTTTAACACAAACCATACTTGTAAGTTACTTTTTGGACACTAAATAAACATATTCAAATAATACACATTAAAAGGGTCATATGATGCGATTTCAAGTTTTCCTTTTATCTTGCATAAAGAAGATCTGTAAAGTTGCAAAGACTACAGTCTCAAACCCAAATAGATATTCTTTATAAAGGTTAACCCCTTAGCATTCCTGTAAAATAAGCCTAAAATTGAAAAAAAAAGGCATTCCCAAAAGTAAATTACATGCTGTTCTTGAACCATTTGGAGAACATGCATGGCCTTGGTCTCTTTTGAAAGGTGACACTCTGACACTGTAAGTTTTACTGGTATTAACTAATTATTTTTTTTTTTTAGTAAACAAATGTCTGCAGAGAACTATAGCTGGAAAACACAATGGGATCACAGCATGAAGCCTTGTTGGCGGTCTGACAAAGACACTGATTGTACCTGCTGTGTGGATTGTATCTTAAAATGGTTTGCATCATTCGAATCCCAAGAATCATCTCAGTTACATATGTAACCCTCGTTCCCTGAAGGAGGGAACAGAGACATCACGTCGGTGACCAACAAATTGGGATCTACTTCGAGTGAAAACTAAATGAGCCAATGCACATTGGCATGCAATTATTGCATCTAGCTGCAGCTTATCACAGCGTGAGCATAAAAAGGCAGCAGGTGCAATGCATACCAGGTTTTCACCGAGGAGCCGAGCTGGTGACCCGGCTCCTCAGAGGTGGTACAGCAGCCATGGCAATGGGACACGTAGTCTTTGTTTATTCAGGGAACCACACAAGGGTTACATACAAAACTGAGACATTCCCTTTCAGTAGGTCACTCTCAACGTCACATTCTCACACTCTCACAAATTGGCATCCTCTACCAAAGTGCCATGGATGCTGGGGCTGGGGCTCACAACAGTAGCAATACCCATTCAGTAAGATTGGATAACACTGGGAAAACGTACCCATTCCATTTGGGACAGGGATGCTGCGGAAGCTCCATCCTTTCCGAAGGAAGTTTCGGAAGCAAATACGCATATGAACCTCCGTTTAGGTGCATATGGAAAATCTGAGGTGATTGTAACCCTCTTGAAAATAGCAGAAGTCTGCCAGGGAAACACGGGCTCTGAGGCTATACCATGGACTTTACACATATGGGATCCACTTAGTTTTCACATATGGAACCCAGCCTACTACCGCTTCTCAAGGATTTATCGGTTTATAGTTTTGGGCCCAAAAAATCTGTCACAACTGTCATCTCTGGATCCGATTCAGGCATTGCCACTGTCCCGGAGGGCGACAGTGCAGCAGAATCATCCTCAGAGAGCTCTTCCTCCGATGCAGCGATCGTGACCACGACCCGTCGCCATGTAACGACCGCATCCAGAAACACACTGGTGAAACAGCATATTTAAAAAGACGCTCCGTCATCTTTACAAAGACGCACCCGTGAAGCTCTTTTAGCGAAATTGCTTTTTCAGGGAAATGCTCTTTTAGTGCTGAGGCACACAGGGGAAATAGCCGCTTGCAGCACAACAGGGGGTAGTGCAACCTGAAGTGCCCAACCCACTCAACAAAGGAACGACCACCACTGAAGCGCCGTGCCGCCAACACCAGAAGCTTCCAAGAGCGTGTTGAACTCGTAGCTCACTGAAGATACTGGGCGGAGCAGAATGATATTGTTGCTCGGCTCTGAAGCGAAAAGCTGGTATGCATTGCACCTGCTGCCTTATGCTCACACTGTGATCAGCTGCAGCTGGATGCAATAATTGTTTAGTTTACACTCAAAGTAGACTGGTCTCTCGAAGCGAGATCCCAATTTGTGGGTCACTGACGTGACGTCGAGAGTGCTACAATAGAATCCTAACAGGTTCCATACAGTAAGTCCCATATTCAGTTTTGATTTTGATTAATTTATTCAACTAGGCTCTGATTTCAGAGTTGCAATGATATAAGAGCCTTCACGACATCTCCCTCCACAGATTTAATTCATGTTTTCAGAGTTGAGTCACTCTCATACTCTTTACCGTGAAAGTCATATTTATTATATTTATTTATCTGAAGGACCCACCCCTCCACCCCCGGAATACAATTTTAAATGTGGAAAGCAATCTAAACCGAACGCCATTTCAACCTAGCGCCACCCCTTAGATCTGGCTTATGCCACCACAGATTCAATTTGACCCCCTCCAACATGCCAAAATGCATCAATTTTAATCATTCAATGCGGACCATCAACAGATGTCTTTAGAACATTAAATGAATTACTAGCAGAAAAGACATTTTTTAAATACACAGTCATGTTTGTGAGTTTGTTAAATACACTGGTGTCTAGGGAAAGCGCCAATAATAATCCTTTCAATTAAAATCTTACATGTATTTTATTCATATAGGAACACGTTATGTAGGTAACTATAAAGTTCACTCTGCTAGTTAAACGGTGAATTACTTATGTATTTTGGGAGAAATGCGTGAATTTACATGTTGCAATGTTAAGCAGGAGAATCCAACTCTTTCCAGAGAACCCCCCCCCTACCCCAGACTTTTGTTTTGTAATGATTTTGCTTCTATTGTTTTTGTGTTCACTTTCTTTGTTCAGTTCCTGTTTGCCTGCGGTGACCAAAAGCACGATGGGAAACGACTTGCTGACGACACAGCTTAATGCTCATTGGTTCAAACGACTGTGATGTTGCGTCCTCTTCTAAAATGTTTTATTTTATATCTGATATCATGTGATTATGTGTTTAAATTATGCATGACTAAAGACTAAGACTATGCGATCTATGTGTGAGATATGTGATTGTTGTCATATTTCTAAAAAATTCTAAAATACAAGTTTGTATTAAAGTAAAAAATAGATGATAAAAATGTCTTTCGAATGGAATATAATATCAAGTATTTTGAGTGTGTTGTTCATCATATTTATTTTCAGAACTGACAGAACTGAAATTATATCCTGTTTATCAGCAATCACTTTCATGGTGAAATGTCCAGCGAGTGGCATTAAAGTTTTATCCAAGAATGAGAACCAGGTAAAGTTTTATGTCAGTTGTTGTATGTATCACACAGTTCAGAAATCATATGTCCATTAAGTGGGATAAAAAGGTTAATGCTGTATCACATTTGGCAATAATCTACCTCCCACACTAAATCTGACCCTAAACCTAACAAATATCGTTAACAGAAGCAAACGAGATAAAACAACAAATCTGACATAAAAATGACAAATTTGCTGAAGCAAATATGCTGTTTTAGCTTTTATCAGATCTTGTGTTTCACTACATCAGAAGTATTTGAGGTCATCACGGTACTGTGCAAGAAACCACACAAAAGACAGTCTTTATTAATATATAATCTCCCTTTATAGTCAGAATTTTGTGAAAAGGAAGGAACATTGTTAGTGTTTTACTGCCACTAGTTTTATTTCTAGCTGGAAACTGAAGTGAATTATATGTATAGGTACATTTTTTATAGTTTTGCAAAAATGTAGGTAGATGCATGCTTCCAATGAGCCTGGGTTGTCTTCCTCACTATAGAGCAATTGCGTTACAGGGATCAGGAAAAAATCTAGTATTGCTGGGCAAACACTAAGTAAACATCTGCAATGAGCCTCCCAAGGCCATTTGTTGGTAAATCAATTCCCTTCACCTGCCTCTGTGTGGAATGGGATTTGCTGTGGCATCCAGTCAGCTTATTAAAAGCATCGACTGGGCTGTCAGATGCACAGAGTGAGATAGCAGACATCTGCCGTATGAGATGCACGCCCATGCCTTTGAAGAAGGCTGGGATAAAACCAGTGGAAAATTCACAGAGCTGTACATGCATCCTTAATCTTATCTGATCTGATTAACAATCAAGAATTTAAATTGATCAAATGATTTTAACTTCCTCATCTTTCCTGGTGCTGGTGGGCTTATTGGTTTATGGTTCAAAAAAAGTTGCTGGTTGAATCCTAGGAAGAAATAAGCCATAAACTGTTACCATTGACCGAGAGCAATACTGATCAACATGCTGTTGATCCTAGAAGATGTCTTAATTGGCATGTGAGCTGATAAATAAAGATAGTATTCTCACTCAATATTTGTCATTTTAATTTCTCAAATTCAGAAAAACCCATAGACACTAAACAAAAGTGATCCTGAAAAGATCATATTGAAAACGATATCCACATAGTGAATGTCTAGCAATGAAATAAACATTCACAATGAAATGACTAAGAGGGACTGTCCTATGACATCATTGTGGAAAGACACCCTCGCAATATTTTACTAAAAGGTTAAGTCCAGAATCTCTCTTGACAGCACATTCAGTCAAAAAAGTGAAGTGGAACTGACACGGTGTGTTTCATTTGACTATTTCTATGCACTCACTACAGAATTGAAAACAGAGGCAAAAATTGTTAGAATGTGAATTTCTTCAAATTTTTTTTTTTTTTTTTTTTTTTTTACATGTATCTAGAAAACTGATTGGTAGTCGACCAAATCAAACATGTAATAATGTAATAAAGATGTAAGCAATGATAGGCATGATGCAAAGCTCAAAACCCCTAGAACTCATGTTGTGAGTATACTGTTCGGTTTCAAGCACACTCTACATGATTTATTTTGTATAAATTTAGTTATTGATTTTTTTTTTTTTTTTTTTTTTTTTTTTTATAGATTGAATTTAAATGTTATACTAAAAATTAGTTATATGATCAATAGACATTGAAATTTGAACAACTGGAGAATGCAAACCACTCATTATTCCACTCAACCACACAGTTCAGACCTAAAGACACTTAAAGAGATAGTTCAGCCAAAAATAAAAATGTTCTGTTGATTAACTTGCCCTCAGGCTATATAATATAGGTGACCTTTTTTTTTTTTTCAGTAGAAGAGTAAAGAAGATTTTTAGCTGAAACTGTTGTTAGTGCTGATTCATAAAATGTAAGTCAGCGGCTGCCCGTCTTTGAGAATTAAAAAAGCATATCAAGGAACACAAAATTAATATCTGTGGCTCTTATAAAATGAAACGATTGGTCTCTGTAAGAAAATGAACATTATTTACAACATTTTTACCTGTAATCCAGAGCCTCAGGGGAACGGGGAAATATAATATAATATATTTTTCGAGATATATAATTATATAAATATAATTTTTCGAGAGTTCACACCAAGGACCACGTTTTCAGCTAAAAATCTTTTCTACTGTTCTACTTAAGAAAAAAATTCACCTACATCATGGATTGCCTGAGGGTGAGTAAATTAACAGCAACTTTTCATTTTTGGGTGAATTATCCATTTAAGCAGAGACTGTATAGCTGAGACAGACCACTAGCATTTCACTGAATGGGAGAAACTGTAATGTCCAGTCCGCCTTAATTTGCCACATTGAAGAAAGATATTTACTTTGAATGTGCAAGATTTACAACTCATTAGCCACTATTGACAAATAATAAGAACAGGGGTTCTCAACTCGAGGTCCACTTTCCTGCAGATTGAAAGACCACTGCGAATTAAAGACAACTGAGAAATTTAGTTGAGGTCTTTATTGATAATAGATGGTTAAGGTAAGGTGAGTTTGATCAAGTTTGGAGCTAAACTTAGAATTGAGAACCCCTGAACTAGAGGAATAATAAAGTGCAGTAAATGGTAACTGTTTGCTCTACAAACAATTGTTTTCATTATCAAAATAATGTGATAACAAAATATAATTTTGCAATATTAAGCAACATAGACTGTTGATAGGCAAAGTCACTGTCTGCTCTTCATTGCATGTGAAACTTGCACTTAGCCTTTGCTCACTGCACATGACTTGACAAGTCTGAAACATGCAGTTTTTAAGCATTATTTGAGGTTAAGAAATTATTATAAGAAAAAAAAATATGCCTACATACTTATGTAGTAAATACATAATTGCACATTGTTTATTACATTATACATGCTGATTTGAAATATTTGTATGCAAGTTTGTTCAGTGAGTGAACTCACTTGCCTTAAACTTGATTTGAGTCATTACTCTGTGATAAAGCTCCCCTCCAGTGAACTGTTAACAATTAAGTTGTAAACTGCAATGGGGATTCATTCATTCAAAATGAATCATTATGACTTTGTGAACTGGACCGATTCATTCACTGATAAGATCCAATTCAAGAGAATGATTCATTAACAGATTCTCTCATGAATTCTCATTAACCTGATTTAAATGTTATGTTATGATTTATGATTATGATTCTTTTGAGTTTTATTTAATGTATTCTCATTAACACAGCAGTGAGAAGTGAACACACCGTGAACACACACCCGGAGCAGTGAGCACAATGGCAACTTTTCAGTCCTTGCAGGGCAAAGCTATTGTATGGTTCATTCACTCCCTCCCACCTACAACTCCTGCCACAAGACTCGAACCTTTGACCTTCTGGTTACAGTCCAAATCTCACATTAGGCCATGAAGACCATTCTCTCATGAATTCTCATTAACCTGCTGATGAGTTGGACTTTGTGTATATTTTTATGATTTTTGATTAACCTGGTGATTATTAGTCATTTTGATTGTTTTTAATATGGAGCATTTTTGTTATTCTTTTGTTGTTCACTTTATGAGAGTGAATTAAAATGACCTAATGTTTCATTTTCAGGTGAATCAACTGTTTCTGTGTTTTCCAAACTCTCAGCAGTATGAATGAGAGATTTCATGAAGTAGCTTCATCATTTTGTGGCTCTAGAAAAGAAATCTCGTCCATGAAGGATAAAAGCTATGATCTATATGATAGATGCCATGACGGACTCGGCTAGAATTTATCTTATTATGGCAACTCACAGATGCCACTGTGTGTTAGTGTTCATCACACCTCATGCCTGAGTGATTCATCATTTGTCCACACTTGTCCATATTCGTTCTCTCGATGCATGAAGCATGACATTCTTGCGCCAAGTTCCCATGCTGCCTCCATCCACTGTGAAGGCCAACACACAAAAACAAGCTAATATTCCACCGTTTCCATGAAAATGTTTTTTATTAAGAAATTAAGAATTATTACTGTCATTTTAACCAAGTATTATCATAAATATTTGTCAAATATCGAAGCTTTGTAATCTAATATTTCAAAGCTTAAGGTCAAATCACAATCCATATTTGCCTGTTGTAAAAATGTTTCTGTAACTGCTGGCAGAAATATAGTCTGTATATAGCTCCATCTGTGGTTTGATTTATTTTCAAGGGACGATTGTTAGCCCTTAATAGCCCTTGTGTTTTACTTGTATTTTGTCAGTCAGTCCCTGCGTTCCATTCGGAAGGGCTCATCCCTATGCCCTAATCCCTTCAAAGGTTTTACCCTCCGGAGTGAGAGCTTTGAAGGGTTGAAGGGTGTAGGGGACCAACTGTTTCTTGAAGTCCCCTTCTGCGTCATCATCATGTGCCCACACGGAGGCGGCGTCATCATGCAAAGAATCTGCTCAAAGGATCATGGGAACCCGAAGTGTCCATCAGTTGTACTCTTAGAAACCCTTCATTCCGAAGGGCCCTTTGAAGTGGCCAGTTTTGAGCACTTCGGTTTGGAACGACCCTTCAATATGGCGGCAATGATTGTTTTCATTCCAAAGTGCCCTTCGGAGGGCAATATATCCCATTTGGAACACACCGAGTTTGCTGTTAGTATCGCTTGTCTCCCTGTTCTCCGCGTTCCTCATTGTTTAGTTTGGACTTTCAATAAACTCCTTGCACTTTGATCCTCATCTTCTCCTGTATTAGTTGTTCCTCACATTACACAAATGCATGTAAAGAATTAAATGTGTTTGGATCTGACGCAAAAGGAAAACAATTGAAAGTAATAGAGTACCCTGTGCATAGAAAAATTATGCTAAAGGGGTACCCTGGGTAAAACGTATACAGTGCATTAAACGTAACTCCAAGTGGTCCTAACCAAGCATCCATGAGTTTGAAGTGAGATTGTGCTAAAGAGTCAGGATGACCAGGATCTAGAAACTAGAAACTAGACACCAGAATCATGTTTGCACAATCCCTGTCTGTATTTTTTTCTTTTTTTTTTTCTTCATTTTTTTTCTGTGCTCTACTCAATGTTACTGACCATAGCATTCTTAAAAGCTTCCTGTTTTTGTCAGTTAGTGAAAAAGGGACAATTAAAGTCTGGACATGTGGAAATACCTCTGCAAACCTTATTTCCGACAGCTGGCCTTTTACCTGATGCACTGCATGCTTTCAAAGCATTTGTTTGCTTACTAATCAAGAGCAAGGAAATAAAGCAAATGAAACTTTTTTGCAAAAGCAGTGCACTCTTATATTACAAGCCCTCAGAGGAAAACCACTCCTTTGGAAAAGAGGGAGCTGAGAACCACTTTTCCAATTAAAGGCCATGAATGAAATCTGCAGCAGCGCTCATTTGAAAGGCTTGATCTATGAGAGCTGTCTGTAGCTGGGGGCAGACGCTGTGACTCACTGCAGTCCAGCAGCCGCTCTGGAATTCTGAAAACAAACCTCGCCTTAAAACTGTGTCCCCTTCTTCTGTCACATATTACAATGTTTATGAATGCGTTAAATAAAGAGACTAAGGAGTAGCCTGTGGGCAGGTGAAACAATTGTCATTGAAATCTCATTTATATGCCCCATATTGCCACACTAAATGTTTCATTAATAATCCTATGCTAAATTTTTCATAAAAAATAGATTTTAATCTCATGGCTTTCATTTTTAGGATAGCTTGTCATCTCTCCTGGTAATAATCTTGCTTTCCAAAAATTTCACGCAGGCCTGATGTGGGCCGAATCTGGGACAATACTATGTTGATTTGATGACTAAATTGACCAATCATATCTTTACTTTAAATTGGCGGGCCTTGTGATCCATAACTTATGAGAATTTCTGCTGTGGAGATCTTTATGGATGGAAGCCACAAATAATGTAACTGAGGACATTTACTAGATCGCTGTGCCAATAATAATATTATTTTATTATAAACACTGCTTGTTTCGCATGAAGTGTCTGCTGCTAATTTGTTTTGCTGTGAGCACTGTCATGATGGGTCAGCTTAAACACATTTTACATTACATTTGTTGGTTTTGAGCACAGACCGATTGAGTGATGATGCATTTGTAATTAGGATTTTCAGTTGACCTAAATGTAGCCATGTATTATTTTGGTGAAATCCTTCACTCTTGCTGTGCTGTTTGCTTGTTGCATTTCTGAAAGACAGTCACACACCAGACGGGAAGCGCAGCGCCGCACCTGATCTAGGGCAACTCACATATGACACACCAGACGCATCACATTCAGTTCAAGATGCAGTCCAAAACATTGAATCTATTTTCCCTATAGTCAAAAGTTCATTTCAAGTGTCAATGAGTTTGAGGTTCTGTGATTGAGGAAAAAAAATAAAATAAATACAGAGCAACCAGAATGAGAAAGTGCGATCTTTTGCAGTCTGTATGAAGCACACACTTTATTAGAGCCACAGAAAGTACATCTTCCAGGCTAGGATGAAGTCATTATGTACATTAATAATAATCTGTGACAAATATAATGCAATTTAATGGAAAACGATGTGAGTAGCACTCTGTGGTCCGGCATGATTGTTAACCGTTTGTTTTTTCCCTCGATGTGGGTAGGGGATAGGGCCTAGGTTCGAGAGTCATGGTTCAGAAAATCTAAGGTCTTTTCCATTTGGGTTTCTATGTCATTACAGGATGTTTAGCCAAAATTGCATTTCTTCTAATGAATCTTTTCGTGTTGAATAATAACACACAGTCATATTAATTCTTCATAGAGGCATTAAAAAGCCCAATTAATGGGGAATTGTAAGTACTTTGTGATTAAGTCCAAGAATTAATAAAGGCACTGTCACATTAAAACTAGGCTGACCCCATTAGACTCTTCCTAACAGAGGAGCATTAGGCCTGAGCCACACTGAGCTATTGAGATAAATGAACCTCAAAGAGCAGAGACGAGACAAGACGACTGCTCTGCGTTAAGCTAAAATGATACTGAATGTCACTTCATCTGTGCGTCATTACATTTCTGCTCTTGCTGATTAAATGCAGAGATCTGTTACTCTACTGTACCAGCCACTGTTTAATGTACAAAAAAGAGCTACATACAACATGTGTCAACATCTTGAAATACAGCTTGTAAAATGTTTAGATAATGGTCAAGATAAAGTACCATGGAGGTATAATGGTGCTGTGATGGAATCAGATGATAACAGCATGCTATTTTTGATAAATATTCTGAAAAGCTATCAACGTAAAATTAATTTACAGGTGATCTAGTATAATTTTTTAAAGGGGTTCATATGATATGATTTCAAGTTTTCCTTTCTCTTTGGAGTATTACAAGCTGTTCGTGAATAGATAAGATGTTGCAACAACTAAAGTCTCAAACCCAAAGAGATTTAAAAACTTAGACTTGTCCATGCCCTCCTAAAACGCCTCGTTTAAACACACCCCCACATGTCTACGTCACTGTGTGGGAAGATTTGCATAACACCCCCCAAATGTTCACTCTGATTCTTGCTGGCGCCATGTGAATATGCTGTTTTGTTGTGAAAGCGAAAATACTTTGTTTGGCCTTCCAAAAGAGGACACAACTAGAAATCAGTGGTTGAGTTGTATTTACAACACTGTTCCAGAACAGTCCAACCCAAATATTCAGATGTGTGCAGCGCAATTTATGGAGGACTGTTTCCTGATCCTGGGAGTGTAAGTATGTTTTCATATGTAAAGGATTTGCCACTGATGATTCAAACCCGAGTTTTGAGCAGTGTAGAGTAGCGCCTGTTGTTTGTCGTTCCTCCAATTACAAATGCAGACATGGTTTTATGGTTGGGGGAGCTACAGGAACGTGGTTGGGAACCAATGTGTTAAGCTGATGATATCCATTTGAGAGGGCTTAGCATAGGTAAGTGCTTGGTTAAGTGATGAGCATTGTGTAGGATCAACCAAAATAGATTCTTACACACTGAAAACTGCAATACTTGTGTGGGCATGTGGCTCATGTGATTCAGAAAAGGTCAAGTGTAGGTTTGGACTCTACAAAGACTGTACTACAGTTCAATTTTAGGGTATTATTATTGCATGCAGAACAAGGCATGAATATGTACTTTATAAGTACCAATAAACAACCAATATGCTAGTAATATGCATGCTAATAAGCAACTAATTCATATTGAGAATTGGTCCCTAAACAAAAGTTTTTCTAGAATAAATAATAAAATTTGAAACTATAGCATAACCTTTTTTATTGCATTTCTGTGATAATAACTAGACACCATTGCTGAATAAAGATATAGAGAAAATAAGAAAATGTGACAATGTAGCATACTTTTTTAAATGTAGTATGCTGTAAAATGTGTACTTTTCATGTTTTATATTTACAAATTATAGGCACAGTTTTCAGTAAGAAGTACACTAGTGGATTAACACATTGGCCACTTTACCGTCCCAGTGGCCATGCTTCCTCTATTCATTATGACTGCTCGCCAGTCAGTGTATTGCTGAGCCTAGCATTAGTTAGAGCATTAGCTCTAGTCAGCTAAGGCTGAAGGGAGTGCTTTAGCAATGGCTTTATTGATTCAATGAGCTATCAGGACCAAGGACAAAATGTGCTCTGAAATGGAATGGCCTCCCTTCGCTCTGAAACAGAACATATCTGAAGGACAAGGATGATAACTGAATGTCATAATAGGTTTGCTTGTTATCTATGACCTTGTGCTTCCTCAGAGTCGAAAATCAAAGCCAATCAGAAAAATCCAAAGGCATTGTAATTTGATGAATGCAACAAAAACACAGAACAAGCCAAAATTAATAGCAAAATCTTGTGAAAATTATGTCTTTGCATTAAAATTATAATTTAAATTGTGTTTTGGGGTATAAAGGTCAAAATATGTTTTATTATGCTGAATATAAATTAAATGTATTTTTGAAATTGAAAATCTTTTGTTTTAACCTTTGTATATAAACATGCATTTCAGGGGTAAGAAAATACATTTCCAACCTTAGAGTAACCTATATTTAGGCTTAATTTAATATTTATTTTAATTCAACAAATAGACAACAAATAAAGTTTTTCTTTAAATGTGACATGTGAATGCATTTTCTTGGACTTCAATATATGGAAGGCAAAATTTATTTTTAACCCTCTAGGCGCCACAGTCGAGTTTACTCGACAAGATGCGGCACTGAATAAAACAGCTAATTTTGTCAAATATGGTGTCAAATTTCGTTCGACCTCCCCTCCACTAGATAGCAGACATGTCATACTTCATCTTTGACTCAAAATAAGTCATGCTTCTATTCAAAATCTTCGAGCTAGAGTGCATTGAATCAGTGTGAACAAAAGCGGAGCTAGTATGAGAGTGAGCCATTTTATCAGAGCAATATTGTCAATGTCAGTGAGTATTTGCATTAGATTATTATTATTATTATTATTATTATTATTATCTAATGGCATCAATAAAGCTTACCCGCAATGAAATGTTGGGACTTCTATTCGCGGACCCTGATTCTAAAGGGGAATATCTGCCTTCAGAAGGTGACGGTGATTCTGAAAGTGAAAGTAAAGCCCTACACCAAGCACAAACAGTGAATCCTTTGCCCAATGTAGATGGTCCTTTGCCCAATGTCAGTGGTGGGAACAATGTTTCCCGGGGTCGGAGTGTTCATCGCGAAGTTAGCAGGCATGTTAGTGTTGTGGGGAACGAGGCGGGAGATTTTTACCGCACTAGCCATGTAGCTTTCAAAATCGAGGCGACAGTACAACATGGAGGTAGGGTTGGGGAATCGCAATGACAATGACAGTAGTCCGAGCTGTGCACATTCGGCGTGCGCTGTCTGTCTCTCATCTTGTCTCATCATCTCACTCATGATCTGTGCCTTGGCGAGTGAGCTTTTAAACTAAACAGGACTTGTCTACTTGTGCTTGTGTGTCATATGAATAATATATATGTGCCCCATACATGGAATCAGAGTGCCTACTGTATGTAGTAAATGGAAAATCTCTACAGCAAAAGGCCAACCGTGGTGCATCAGCAGGTCAGGAGACAACAGCATATGGTCTGTTCCTGTTGGAGGTTTGACACTGAACTGAGGCTGTGGTGAGTGTTTTATGGTGTGCTGTGATGAGGTTGCTAATGGTGAACAGGTGCGGGTGATTAGTACTCTGCAGAGAGTGATCGTTGAGTGGTGGATGGGACCGGGCTTGACTGGTCCCTGACATTTACCCCCCCCCCCCCCCTCCAGAGTCCGCGCCAGTGGACCTTGGGCCCCGATGTCGTGGGGGTCTGCCGTGGGGTCGTGGAGCCGGTTTCCCTGGATGCTGAGCATGAAACTCGGTGAGCAGATTGAGGTCGAAGATATCATGACAAGGTACCCAACACCTCTCTTCTGGACCATAATCCTCCCAGTCCACCAGGTACTCGAGTCGTCCACCACGACGTCGGGAGTCCAGTATCTCCTTGACCGTGTAGATGGGCTCGGCTTCTATGGGCGGTATCGGGGGGTTATCGTCAGGCGCCGAGTCTGCAGAGGGAACAGAGACAGGTAAGTGATGGGGTTTTAGAAGGGAGACATGAAAGGTGGGGTGTATAAGATACTGAGCGGATAGTCAAAGTTGGTAAGTGACCAGGTTGATTTGTCTCTCCACAGGGAATGGACCGATGTATTTTGGGATTAATTTGCGACATGGTTGCCTCAACCGGATATAACGAGTGGAGAGCCATACTAATTGCCCGGGCTGGTAGGTGGGAGTTTGGCGGCGGTGAGTATCAGCAAAGTGCCGGTGGCGATTTACTGCCTGCTAAAGGTGGTGGTGTTCCTGGTTCCAGACCCTCTCACTGTCTTGGATCCATGCATTCACAGCGGGGACTTCTGATGGCTCACCGGACCAGGGAAACAGTGGCGGCTGATAGCCCAGGACACATTGGAACGGGGTCAGGTTTGTGGATGTCTGTCTGAGGGAGTTTTGGGCATACTCTGCTCAGATTAAATAGCGGCTCCAAAGGTTTTGGTTGGTGTGGGAGAATGTCCTAAGGAAGCGGGTAATGTCCTGGATTTTCAGTTTGGCCATTTGTCTGCGGGTGGTAACCAGAAGTTAAGCTCACTGTAACATTGAGGAGGGCGAAGAATGACCGCCACACTCTGGAGATGAACTGGGGTCCTCTGTCCAACACAATTTCTTCAGGGATGCCGAAGTTGTGAAACACGTGTTCAAACAGTAACTCCGCTGTGGCAAAGGCTGTAGGCAGGGCTTTCAATGGGATTAGCTTGCATGCTTTAGAGAATCGATCGATGGCCACGAGAATGCATGTATTACCGTCGGAGATTGGGTGATTGGTGACAAAGTCGACTCCAATATGGGACCAGGGACGATGAGGGATAGGTAATGGGAGTAGCTTCCTGGTGGGTAGCTGGCGTGGGACCTTGGTCATGGCACAGAGCGTACATCCCTGGATAAACGCCTTTATGTCGTCCTGCATGTTCGGCCACCAGTATTTCTGCTGGAGGGTAGAGTATGTTTTACTGATGCCGGGGTGACCTGTTCCAACAGACGAATGAGCGGAGGAGATGAGGGAAGGGCGGAGTTCTTCAGGCACGTGTACCTTGCCAGCGGGACACTCAGGAGGAACGGGTATGTGTTGGCGGGGGTTAAGCCTCTTGGCTTCCTTTAAATATTGGAGGTTCTTGTGATCGGTAAGTACAAGAAATGGATGCCTGGCCCCCTCCAACCAATGCCTCAATTCTTCCAGAGCGAGTTTCACAGCTAGGAGTTCCCGGTTGCCGATATCGTAATTACTTTCAGCGGGGGATAATTTTCGGGAGAAAAATGCACAAGGCATGGGTTTGGAGGAGTTTTTTTGGGTACTG
Organism: Cyprinus carpio; assembly: GCF_018340385.1. Taxonomy (NCBI): domain Eukaryota; kingdom Metazoa; phylum Chordata; class Actinopteri; order Cypriniformes; family Cyprinidae; genus Cyprinus; species Cyprinus carpio. Next base: position 6,502,087 of record NC_056585.1, read on the forward strand.
CGATAGGATGGCCCCTATGCCGGTTGTTGAAGCGTCCACCAAAGATGAATCTTTTTTCTGGGTCTGGGTGCTGGAGCAGGGGAGCAGTGGTTAAGGCGGTCTTAACGTTTGAAAGGCGTGCTCCGCGTCTGGGGTCCAGTGAAGGGTCTTCGGCTTCTTTCCCCTTCAGGAGAGATGTTAATGGCATTGTTAGTATACTGTACCGGTCTATGAACCGGCGGTAAAAGTTTGCGAAGCCCAGGAACCTCTGTAACTTCTTGATTGACTTAGGAGTGGGCCAGGAAGTGATGACTTTGGTCTTACGGTCATCCATCTTAACTCCTCTCTTGCTGATATGGTACCCCAGGAATTCGATGGAGGTCTGATGGAAGACACACTTCTCTGCCTTTAGGAACAGGGAGAACTCTCTGAGCCGTTGGAGGACTTGGGAGACATGGCACTGATGTTCAGTTTCATCACTGGAGAAGATAAGTATATCATCAATGTAAACAAGAACAAAGGGGTTCAGGAATTCTCGGAGGACCTCGTCCATAAAACTCTGGAACACAGAGGGGGCGTTTACTAGGCCATACGGCATTACGAGGTATTCGTAGTGCCCTGCAGGGGTGATGAACGCCGTTTTCCATTCGTCTCCTTCTCGAATCCTGATCAAATTATAAGCACTCCTCAGGTCCAGCTTAGTAAATATGCGGGCTTCTCTGAGTTGTTCTAGGGAGGATGGCATTAGAGGGAGTGGATAGCTGAATTTCACCGTGATTTTATTTAGGGCTCTATAATCTATACAGGGGCGCAGGGCCTAAATACAAAATAGGCAGGGCCTCTTCGATGTACTTCTGCATGGCGGCTTGTTCGGGGATGAAAAATTTATAAATACGACCCTTAGGAATGGTTTCACCTGGGACCAAGTTGATAGCACAATCCCAAGGTCGGTGTGGCGGTAGTCTGGAGGCTGCAACAGGATTGAACACATCTGAAAAAGATGAGTAACATGGAGGAATAGTGACTGATAGACTTTCTTTGGGGCTTTCAATGGAAGTGGAACTCACTGAAACTGGTTCGGGTTGGTCGTCTGTTGGTTGGACGGGGATGGTGATGCTGGTGGATAGGCAGTTGCAACCCCAGTTCAGTATTTTACCAGATTCCCAGTTTATGGTAGGTTGGTGTCGGATGAGCCATGGGCGACCCAGGATGATATCAGCCTGGCTATTCTCAAGGATGAACGGGTTAAATAATTCATGGTGGGTATTCTCAACACAAAGGGTGATAGGTGTTATCTGAGATGTTACATACCCCTTGTTGATGACTTCGCCAGTCACAGGCATGGATGGAGTACGGCTTGGGGGTACTGGTACTTTTGAGCTTGAGAGTCTTGACGAGACCTCCTGATATGAAATTGCCTGCTGATCTGGAGTCCACGATGGCGGTGGCTGCAATATTGAAATCTTGCGACTTCAAAGTCACTGATATAGTTTATGGGGTTGCTACGGAATGTTGATGGAGAACTGAACTCAGCAGCATACGAGGCGGACAAGATGGACATGTCTTTAGTAAGTGACCTCCGTTCCCACAGTAGAGACACCGCTTCAGCTCTCGCTGACGGTTGTGTTCTGCTTGAGACAGCCTGTGGGTTTCTACTTGCTTCTTCTCTGATTTCGGTTCTGGGAATACTTCGTGTAAATTCTGATGGGGAACAGGAACTGATATTTGAGTGTCTCGATAGCAGTGTTCTGATCTTTGATGAACTCGGAGAGCTTGTTGCATAAATTTCTCTAGCCCCAAAGTGTCATCATAAATGGCGAGCTGGAGGCGAAGCGCTTGGTTTAATCCTCTTCGGTACACAGTAAGGAAGGCCTTTTCATTCCACCTGCTTGCCGAAGCCAGCGTTCGGGATTTCGGGTTGTAGTGAGTAATGGGTATTTGATCTTTAAGTTTGTGTTAAATGTGGTCGCTGACTGATGAATCGCCTACTCGACATTCAAACACTTTCTTTGAAATGGTTGATGAAACTTTGTAATGAAGAGGTGATTGCAGTCCCTTGAAACCACAGCGTTTCAGCCCATCTTAATGCTGCCCCGGATAATTGCTGGATGATAAACGAGATCTTGGATCTTTCCGTGGGGTATTGGTGGGCGTGTTGTTCAAGGGCGAGCGAGCATTGCAGTAGGAACCCATTGCAATCTTCCGCCCGTCCAGAGAAGGGCACTGGTCGAGAGACTGTGTTGGCGATATACACCAGCGTGGGAGCGGTGTTTGCGGATGCACTGTCTTCGGGCTGCGTTGGATTCATAGCGGTGTTGGTCAAACCTTCTGTCAGGATATAAACGAGAGGCAGAGGTAAGTGAATCCAATCACAGTGTTTTATTTAAGAATCACAAATGCAAGGAGAGTTTTCAGTGACTTCTGGTGCGGGTTCAGTGCAGATACTCAGTGCGGGGCTGAATGCAGGTGAGCACGTTATCTGTAGATATGTCAATGCCAAGCCGTCACAGTTGGTTAGTACTGGTCTCTCTTTCTTTCAGATGCGGCCACAACCAGGCAAGGCTCGGAGGGAAACACTGGGAGTTCAGATGAGCATCGGATCACAGGTAACAGGGGATTAAGCAGGAGTCCTGGAAGCAGGAGGACAATGACACAGAGCTTAGTGTTTCAAAGGTGAGTATACGTTACGTCCTTGAATCCGTGGTGCATCAGCAGGTCAGGAGACAACAGCATATGGTCTGTTCCTGTTGGAGGTTTGACACTGAACTGAGGCTGTGGTGAGTGTTTTATGGTGTGCTGTGATGAGGTTGCTAAATGTGAACAGGTGGGGGCAATTAGTACTCTGGAGAGAGTGATCGTTGAGTGGTGGATGGGACCGGGCTTGACTGGTCCCTGACTATATATATATATTGGTAGAAAATGTATTTACATAAATATATTTTGAAACATTTTTTGGTAAATATATTTTGTGACTTTTTTGTATATTTTAAAATCTATTTTAAATATACATTTATGTTAAATATAAATTATAAATAAATTAATCAATTAATAATAATAGATTTATAATAAATTTATACCTGTAAATTTAATATGTAAACTGCAAGACTCATCTGCAATCAGGACTCAGTTGCAGAGAAAAATAGAATCGGGATGATGTGGTCCACGACTACTCTGGCTGTGTCTTTAGCAAATGGGAGTTTGGGAAGGAGAATGAAGTAAACTGCCTTGATGAAGCAGTTCACCATCGGTAAGACCACAGTATTGCCACTGGATGGAGGGAAACTGGTGACGAAATCCAGGGCAATATGTTTCCAGGGTCAGGACAGAACAGGGTGCAGCAGACCAACAGGAGGTAAATTGGAGGCACAGACCAAGTATGCGCTCACAAACCGATGGATATCCTTCACCATGGCCAGCCACCAAAAATGCTCCAAAAACAGTCAGCACCAAAAACAGTCAGCACCAAAAAGGGTGTGAATTGGGTGGACTATTCTTTTCTGTGGCCAGCCACCAAAAATGTTAATGATCCAAAGTGAATCGACTCTGAAACATACAGCATACCTGCCGGAGAGCCCATAGGGACATCAACTCCATCCAAGGCCCACTTGACACAGTCCTCGATACCCCAAGAAACACCATGCAAACAATATGATAACAATATGAACCAATATGAGCTGGACACAGGTGGCGTACGCTAAACTGTGTCAGCCGCGCCACAAGGATACTATTTTGTATTTAAAAGTAGGATTTGGTTTGGTGGAGTGAAAGTTGATAAGTGAGGTGGTGCTGAGACTGTATAGAGTTCGTATTCTGTATAATGGTGATATTCTGATGTGTGGAGATACGGTGTTGTGGGGAGAGACAGTGAAGTCATTTATTTTTGTTTTCTTCAAAAAGTATTCTTGTTGCTTCATAACATTATGGTTGAATCCCTGATGGCAGATGGACTATTCTGACAATGCTTTTCATACTTTCCTGGACCTTGACACTGTTATTTATTTGCCCATGTATGGGACAGTCTCAAGCCTTCCGGTTTTCATCCAAAATATCTTAAATTGTGTTCCGAAGATGAACAAAGCTTTTACGGGTTTGGAACGAAATGGGGGTAAGTGATTAATGAAAAAAATTTCATTTTGGGATGGAGTGTCCCTTAACCCTTAGGGGCCAACATACTCAGATATGTGTTTTGTGGCATAGTCTCCTGATAAGGCCGAAAAGAACTTAAATTACACTTTCAGTTTTGATCGTACAGATAAGAGCAAAACATCAATCGAATCTGTAAAGGGTCTACTTTTATTTGTATACACTCCTAATAACAACAAAACACTGTGCTTTTGTAGAATAAAGAAAATAAACAGAGTGCGTTCTCTGCCATCTCGGTCTCGGTCACCTCTCTTCACAGACATAAATAAAACAACCCGAATCATAGCGAATACTTGCCTCAAAGACAAGATAAATATATGCATAGAAAGCTTGAAATGTCTACTTTTAAATTAACAAATTCAAGTCAAAAACAAATAATCTATTTTTATGTAATCCGTATGAAAGTAAGGAGTTGTCCGGTTGCTCCTGTATTGACTCATTATAGATAATGTGTTCCCGCCTCGCTCTGAGCGCGCTGTTCATATGGAAATGAACTGAGGTGATTCAGGTAATCATGTACACGCCCCCCAAAAATGGCATAAAATGTCAAGCTTCATCATAGAATTACTTACTTTTTCTGCGCGTTTGCATGATGGCATGCTACACAGGTGAAGAAGCACTTCTGATGATTCTGGACAGAGACAAAGATGCCACTTTCTCCTCAGAGGAAGAACATGACTCGGATGACGAATGTTGCGTTTTGAAGAACGTCTGGACCCAGCGAAGGATATAATTCCTGACGAGTAAGCCTTCATGATTTAAAATGTTGCTCAGCTATAGCCTATTTTATATCTAAATTTGGATGTTTTCAAACAGGCTAGTGTCAGACTGAAATCAGCTTTTCAGAGTAATATATATATATATATATATATATATATATATATATATATATATATATATATATATTATATATCCTTCGCACATTTCTATTGTTATTTATTTATTTTTTTTTACATTGGGGATTGTTTAGACAACATTTTTCCAAATGGTGAAATTGTACACCAACTTAGCTCTGATGTGGTAAATGTTTTAAATGCGTTATACCCGGCTATTGGCATTCGCGATTGTCTGTAAAAAAGCTGTAAATATCACCAATAAGTGGCCCATCGACAGACATATACAGTACAGGTCAAAAGTTTGGAAACATTACTATTTTTAATTTTTTTGAAAGAAGTCTCTTCTGCTCATCAAGCCTGCATTTATTTGATCAAAAATACAGAAAAAACAGTAATATTGTGAAATATTATTACAACTTAAAATAATAGTTTTCTATTTGAATATACTTTAAAAAAAATAATTTATTCCTGTTATGCAAAGCTGAATTTTCAGCATCATTACTCCAGCCTTCAGTGTCACACGTAACATCCAGTCTATCACATGATCATTTAGAAATCATTCTAATATTCTGATTTATTATGAGTGTTGAAACAGTTCTGCTGTCTAATATATTTGATGAATAAAGGTAAAAAGAAGCATTTATTCAAAATTAAAAAAAATTCTAATAATATATATTCTAATAATATATTTTCTTTACTATCACTTTTTATCAATTTAACACATCCTTGCTGAATAAAAGTATTGATTTATTTTTAAAAAAGAAAGAAAAAAAATTACTGACCCCAAATTACTGACCAGTAGTGTATATTGTTATTACAAAATATTTATATTTTAAAAACATAGCTTCTTTTTTTTTTTTTTTTTTTTTTTAACTTTTTATTCATCAAAGTATCCTAAAAAAGTATCACATGTTCTGAAAAAATATTAAGCAGCAGAACTGTTTCCAACTTTGATAATGAATCATCATATTAGAAGGATTTCTAAAGGATCATGTGATAATGATCCTAAAAATTCAGCTTTGCATCACAGAAATAAATGATAATTTTAAAGTATAATAAATGTAAAAACAATTATTTTAAATTGTAATAATATATCACAATATTACATTTTTTTTTTCTGTATTTTTGATCAAATAAATGCAGGCTTGATGAGCAGAAGAAACTTCTTTCAAAAACATTAAAAATAGTAATGTTTCCAAACTTTTGACCTGTACTGTGGCTATATATATATATACACATATATATATTATTATTATTATTATTATTATTATTATTATTATTATTATTATTATTTTTATTTTATTTTATTTTATTTTATTTTTTTACATTGTGGATTGTTTAGACAACATTTTTCCAAATGGTGAAATTGTACACCAACTTAGCTCTGATGTGGTAAATGTTTTAAATGCTTTATACCCGGCTATTGGCATTCGCGATCATCCGAGGTGTAAATGTATCAGAAAGCTGTAAATGTCACCGATAAGTGGCCCGTCGACAGACATATATACGCGTTCATTCTTATCAGCGATGCAATTTTTTATCAGTTATGAATCTTCTGCCAGGCATGTGATGTTCACTTGTGTGTTCAGCTGAAAAGGAACTGTTTCCTAGAGTGGCACAAAGATGTATAGCTGTTCAATTCCGTGTACTATGTGAGAAAGAAGGTTTGTGGGCTTCTACAAACCTTACAACCTTTTTTATCTTGCACTCTTCCTGTTTACTTCCTGTCTTCTTTTTTGTTATTAATTTCTTATTTTTTTTTTTTTTGTGGTTGTTTATATTCTAAATAAACTGCAAACAACAAATATAAAAAATTATTTTGTCCTCACATGCTTTCTTGTAACTCCCCTGTCAGTCACACACCTGCTTGAAAGGCTCATTATGCAGCTCATTATGTGGGCCTTTGTCTTTTCAGGTGTGAATCACACTCATATGCATGATAGTTGATGCCTTCTCGCATATACCCTTTCTAGAATTGTATTTGAAGTTTTAAATAGTATTTTTTTCTGTGAACGAGTAAACATTTTATGGCCTTATTCAAGAAATGTAAAAAATTTTATTTTCACCAACCACGCATAATCATTGCTTTCTCAAAAACACAATCATGTACATACATGCTGCTCACATATTATTGTAGCCCAGTTTGTGCTGATTACAGTGTTATTAGACTTTAGCCATTTATATGTTTATAAGCAACTGAAAAAAACACAAAAATCAGGACATGTCAAAACTTCTCTAGGCCCCAAAACACCCTCAGGCCCCAGCGGGTTAAATGCACCTGAACCACCTAATCAAGGTCTTCCAGGTCTTTTTAATGGTTATGCAATTCAGCCTGCCAAAATTGATGCAGGGCACAAAGAGCTGTCCTTCTTTTTCCAAAGAACAACCATGCTCCGGGCAGAGATGAAGAGTGACAAAGACACAAGAGTAACAAAGTGCAAGAGAAAAACATTCTTCCACGGCCGCCAGATAATCATGATACACCTCCGTGACTCACTAGGCCATCACCAGAACCATAATCCTGATCAAATTGGGACTAGGCGTTCAGAGACCCATGCAACCAGAGCATCGACTGTAAGGTCTGCAGAAACAGTCTCCAGCAAACTAGGCAGAGAGATGGCATAAGCTCTGGACACAGGTAATTTTACACACAGGGATTTTGACGGACCATGAGAGAGCAGATGACAACAGTGACAACATGCAAAACACCCTGAGAGTGAGCCTAGATATAAAGCGACTAATAATGAGGGGGAAAAAAGAGAACAAGTGTGAAGCCAATGAGTTACTCTGCTTATTGCCGAAGGCAGTCAATTGTGTGCAGCCACCAAGTAGGGAAATAAAAACAAAAACAAAAACAAAACAAGAACAATGTGAAAAGGACAGCTAACAAATCCAAGTTCCGACACCATACTTTAGGTTCTGAAAAACAAATTCACTATTAACAGTTTTCCCTCAATAAACTCCTAATTTGTTGCTTATTGATAAGTAAGGTAGTTGCTGTAGTAGTTATGTTTAGTTATGGGGTCAGATTAAGGGATCTAGAATATGGTCATGCATTTATATGTGCTTTTAAAGTGCTTATAATCAGCCAGTATGCTAGTAATACACATGCTAATAAGCAACTAGTTAAAGGGATAGTTCACCTTCAGTTGCTGGTCCCCATTGACTTCCATAGTATGAAAAAAAAAAAAACAGTATGCATATTAATGGGGACCATCAACGTGAACTATCCCTTTAAAACTGAATAGTGTTCTCTAAAGTGTTAGCTTCTTATTTGTTAAATAGGAAGTAGCATCCCGTGATATATATATATATATATATATATATATACAAAAAAGTTGGGACACTGTACAAATTGTAAATAAAAACAGAATGCAGTGACGTGGAAGTTTCAAATTTCAATATTTTATTCAGAATACAACATAGATGACATATCAAATGTTTAAACTGAGAAAATGTATCATTTTAAGGGAAAAATAAGTAGATTTTCCGGCCTCTTATTTCTACCTGTCCCAACTTTTTTGGAATGTGTCGCTCTCATGAAATCCAAAATGAGCCAATATTTGGCATGACATTTCAAAATGTGTCACTTTCAACATTTGATATGTTATCTATATTCTATTGTGAATAAAATATAAGTTTATGAGATTTGTAAATTATTCCACTCCTTTTTTACTCACAATTTGTACAATGTCCCAACTTTTTTGGAATTGAGTTTGAGTGTATATATATATATATATGTATATATATATATATATATATATATATATATATATATATATATATATATATATATATATATAATATGCAGATCAACATATCGCTCACCCACCAGAGCCACCCATGCAGTTTGACACCCCTCCTCCAAAGTGGTTGGAAGTTAAGCAGGTTGTGGAGTGAACCAGAGTTACTTCAGCAGCTGGACCAAATGTCATATCCTATAGAGCCCTTAAAAGTTTGTAAACACTGCAACGTCTCCGGGTGGGCGGGGCTTAGCTGGAGGCAAAAAGAGGCGCGGACGCAATGTTGACAAGCGTAAACTAGCACGTTTTAGGAGGGATTTATTAAACAGGTTGGATGCAGAAGAGTTAGCGTACAGTTATCAATAATTCGGAACTGGTCCGGTGGATAACATTATTTTGTCAAGGCTTATTGTCTAATTGTAACCTATCGCTGGGCTAACTATGATTAGCAATGTGGATTATTTTAAGAGACCATTCAAAGGATGGCACACACATCTATCGCTGTATGTTTGTTTTTAACATTTAAGCTAGCTAGTGCGCTGAAGGTTGGCGACTTTTCACCTATAAAACATAAACTTGCTGATTTGTACTAGATAAAACCAACACAGCAGTACATATGCATATATTATTTTACCTAATATGAAGTGTGTGCACTGCAAACATGAGCATTATTTATGATCATCTCTGTCTAGTCTGTACGCCCGTATTGCATTCAACCACAATTGTCTTCTTGATTTCTGTTAAGGAATGTCGGCCGGGATCCGGTTGAAACTTTAGTTTTGAACCAAAAGTGCTGTTCCTTCTATTCTGGCAGGCAAAAATCACAACAAGACGACATTTTAAAGTCAAAACCTCAAACTTTTAGCGCGCCTGCTATGAGTTCTTCCTTATGTTTTGCCTCCAGCTAGAGCGGTGACGTCACAGTGACGTAGGCGATTAAGGGGTCTATAGGGTATGCCCCCTGGTCATGAAGCTGTTGTGGACACTGATGGGCATTGCCTGGAAATCCACTTTCATCCCAAAAGAAAAAGTCTCCTGCAACATCAGCCAGTTCATAGGCATCACTCTTCTGACCGTGGAAAGGGAAGATCTTCTTCTAGGTGATAGCAAAATGAATGACCAGTTACCTCCTGGAAAATATATATTGACACCAGTTGCCAGAAGGCAGGTGTTCCAGGATTCCCAGGCTGTGTAGAGCAATCTTCAATGACCTGGGAACAGATTTAGTGAGCTAAACGTAGTAGTGGTCTGGCTGGATCTCGCAAATGCCAATGGGTCCATTCCCACCAGCTTATAAAATTTGGTCTCGACTTCCATGACCCCTTATGCATCCGGAGCCTCATTACTAGCTACTTCGACAACTTCCACATCTGCTGTACATCCACAGAAATCTCAACTGGATGGCACCGGCTTGAGAAAGGGATAGCAATGGGTGCTCCATCTCTCTCACCTTTGAGAATATCTTTACAGATGGTCAGATGAGTCAGATCCCAGTCAGGGTCAGCGAATCCCGACTATATGAAGCTATATGGATGATGTCACCACCCTCCTCTGGACAGCAGCATGTGCCTCCAGGCTGCTGAAAAGGTTTGAGGAACTGCTAAACTGGGCCAGGATGAAGATAAAATGTAATTTTTGCTTAATTTTTGCCACCCTGATAAAGAAACGATAAAGGAGCTATAAAGAAACATGAAAAAAATTAAGCGTGGACATGCTTGATGGTATTCAAGTAAACAGTAGGTTGTGTCTTAAGTGAACAAGACATTAGAATGCAATTCACATTTATTTGTATCACACTTTTCACAATACAAATTGTTGCAAAGCAGCTTCACCGAAAATTAAAGTTTATACATTATATTTAACACATATGTGATTTTCAGTGGGATGTTAACTCCCAGAATTCAAACTGCACTTTGGCTGAAGCTGAGCCAGAGATTGACACGCTCGGCACTTGTCAAATAATCACAACTATGCAGTGTTTTTTTAACCACATAATGTTTATTTTAGGTTTTAGACATTTAAATGCACGTAAGTACTAGTAGGCTAAAACAATACATTTAGAGTTTGTAAAATACACACTGATGTCTATGAAAACAACAATAACAATCTGTTCTAATATAATTTGCCAACATGTTTTAATCATGACTGATACACACAATATAAGTACTGTAACTATAAAGTTCACTTTATTGTTCTCCCAGTTCGCTTACTTACATGTATTTCAGGAGAAACTGATGAATTCACGTGCTGTAAATCTGACTGACAAGACACTCTGAACTGTGGCAAGTTTGTGAACACTTTGAATGAAAATGAAAAACAAAATAAAAGTGATACATCTGTCATACAGTGTTATTGTGGCTGTGGTGTGTCCCGTGACAAACATGATGCGTCGCCATGGAAACAATAAGGTATAATGGTTGCCTTAAAATATATTATAAAACCTTTGTTTGTTAAAAATATATTATATTATATAATATATTATATTTGTTTGTCGTTGTTTGTTAAAAATATATTATAAAACCTTTGTAAGTGCTGGATCCAGACTGAAACTTGTGTAATAGTTACCTCAGAGTGAGGCAGACACAGAGAAGCAAATAGAGAAAAATTAGCGTAGCTGCTCTTCAAACCAAGCAAAAAAAAAAAAAAAAAAAAAATGTGTTCAAACCAAGCACAGAATGATAATGTGCATTTGATCAGATATAACCGAAGTACAAGGTTATGAGTTGTATTATGTGAATGCTTGGCTAAAGATATGTGCCTTTAATCTAGATTTAAACAGTGAGAGTGTGTCTTATGGAAGTAAAATAAAGACAAATTTCTTTGAAACAAAAAAGCATGTTGAAATGCACTAACTGAAAAAAATATGCAATGCATTAAAGGGGTCATATGATGCTGCTAAAAAGAACATTATTTTGTGTATTTGGTGTAATGAAATGTGTTTATGCGGTTTAATATTAAAAAAAAACAAATTATTTTATTGTAATAATTTATTTTATTTTTTTTCATATATGTGATGAATTATGATATTGATTATTTTTTATTGGGCTCATCGCTTTGAAAATCGAGGGGTGCTGTGATTGGCCAGCTATCCAGCGCGTTGTGATTGGCCGAATGGCTCAAGCGTGTGACGGAAATGTTACACCTCTTAACATATTGTGATGCCTTGTCCGGCCGGAGTGATGTGACAAAAAAATAAAACGTTTATTATAAACATTATAAACGTCATATAAACATGAATTCTAGTCGTGTTTTCTTTTGGAAGGCAAAAACAAAGTAGTTTTGCTTTCTCAACAAAACAGCGTCACACAATGCGTCCTTGAGTGAGCGGAGGCCTAGAGATAAACTTAGTAGAGCTAGAGTGGGGGGCGGCTTGATAGAGTGTGCAGAGGGGGGATTCTTGGGAGGGGTGTAGCTTGGTGTTTCTGCGAAGGAGTGTGACTTGGTTTTGCTGGAATCAGATTTGGCCACGGTGAAAGCAGATTCAGCGATCCACAGTGCAAAGTTGATGTATTTCCTCAGCAACCAGCACAAATCAGCTCCAGGCATGACGAAGTGGATATCGTCCACTTTTGGAAGGCCAAACAAAGTAGTTTCGCTTTCACAGTGAAACACACAGCGTCTATACTACATGGCGGCGACAGCAACAACAATACTACAACGAGAATAAAAGGTATGCCTTCTTTCTTTGCGTGAACATCTGGGCGGCGTTATGCAAATCTTCCCACATAGTGACATAGAGATGTGGGGGCGTGTTAGAATGAGGTGTTTCAGGGGGGCGTGGACGAGTCTCAACTTTTATAAAGTATATCTCTTTGGATTTGAGACTTTAGTCTTTGCAACTTCACAGATCTTCTTTGTTCACCAAGAGCTTGTAACAATCCAAAGAGAAAGGAAAATTTGAAATCGCATCATATGCTTGCATTTTTAGGGGCTGAAATGTAACATAGTTGTTTATTTAAGCTGTCGATATTTCAATTCAAAACATTTCACACACATTTTCATAATTAAAAATTCAATAGGCTAATTCATATTCACATTCCAGAGTTCACTTCCGAAATATTAAATCTGTTTAAAAATACAATGTTTAATATTCAACAGGCAATTTTCAGTCCATTTTATTTCACTTTACAAATTTGCTTCCACAAATTCAGTGGTTCAAATTCGGCAGAAAATTCAGTATTGCACATCTAGGAAATGCAGGAATAGCAGTAGAGTAACATGCATGCTCTGCATCTGCTGTTAGTCACTCACCTGCAGGTGGCACAAGACCAAAGCAACAGACAGAGCAAGTCATTCATTCACAAAAACTGATCTGCAGAAATAGAGCAAGTGGTAGAAGTCACGATTATTAGGGCCAGTATGTATTTGAGGAAAAGCTGATTAAGACTCAAGAGCTGTTATGTTTAATTCAGCATCTTCGCTGTTACTGGATTCCCCGTGAACCCACATGTAAGCAGCTTTCTCTAACTAAGTAAATTATTTTACCCAACGCTGATATACAGAAATAACATTACATAAGGGTTGCTTAGTTTCCTTAACTCTATATCAAGGCTTGTGTGAGCTGAGTTGTAATACTGGGGTTTCCCTCTGATGTCACACTCCAGGATTCTAGCGCCTCAATGAACTAATAGAGTGACATAAACAAGACCCCAGATCTCAGTATACACCTTACTGATGATGCAAACTATACAGGCAAGGACTTTAGTGGAGTATCATTCGCATAACAATGGAAACTAATCCCATACTTTCTAATTATATTACAAAGGGACAACATGTACAGTACAGACCAAAAGTTTGGAAACATTACTATTTTTAATGTTTTTGAAAGAAGTTTCTTCTGCTCATCAAGCCTGCATTTATTTGATCAAAAATACAATGTAAAATGTAATATTGTGATATATTATTACAATTTAAAATAATTGTTTTTAAATGTATTATACTTTAAATTATCATTTATTTCTGTAATGCAAAGCTGAATTTTTAGGATCATTATCACATGATCCTTTAGAAATCATTCTAATATGATGATTCATTATCAAAGTTGGAAACAGTTCTGCTGCTTAATATTTTTCCAGAACATGTGATACTTTTTTTAGGATACTTTGATGAATAAAAAGTAAAAAAAAAATAAAAAAAAAAAAAAAAAAAAAAAATGTAGATATATTTTTAAATATTTTGTAATAACAATATACACTACTGGTCAGTAATTTGGGGTCAGTAATTTTTTTTTCATTCTTTTTTTTTAAATAAAAATATTCAGCAAGGATGTGTTAAATTGATAAAAAGTGATAGTAAAGAAAATGTATATTGTTAGAAAATATTTTTATTTTTTATTTTGAATAATTGCAGTTCTTTTTAACCTTTTATTCATCAAATATATTAGACAGCAGAACTGTTTCCAACACTCATAATAAATCAGAATATTAGAATGTGATAGACTGGATGTTACATGTGACACTGAAGGCTGGAGTAATGATGCTGAAAATTCAGCTTTGCATCACAGGAATAAATTATTTTTTTTTAAGTATATTCAAATTCAATTATAGATAATATTTCACAATATTATGTTTTTTCTGTATTTTTAAATAAATGCAGGCTTGATGAGCATAATAGATATTTCACAACATTAAACTAGTAATGTTTTTTTCTGTACTGTATTTTGATCAAATAGAATGCAGGCTTGACAGATCCTTGCAGAATTCCATACTGGTGTTTAATTGAGATCTTTTAAAAAAAATGTAAAAAAAAAAAAAAAAAATAGTGACAATGTTGAACAGGTCCAAACATCTAAAACCTGTGGTTGAACAGGCAGGATCTAAACCATCTAAAAGCCTGCTCAAGGGGGAAGGGATGAGATGTGGGGCTTATGGGGATCCTACGGTTGGCTGCTTCGGAGCCTAGCTGCAGGGGGAGCATATATATATATATATATATATATATATATATATATATATATATATATATATATATATGTACAGTATGAATGATTTCCTGAAATTATTTGTCTCATTTCCTTTTAGCCATGTCTACATTTCTGCGCAAGTGTAGTAGCCAATCCTGGTATCTCATGCATTTAGAAAACTGTGCACAGTAATCTTTTTAGTCTATAAATAATAAGAATATTATAGTAGTGTGAACATACATGGTCATTGTGTCAACACTTCTGTTCCAATCAGTACAGCTCTCTTCACTTTGCATACTTGCAGTGTACAACGTATAGCTTATTACAATAAACAAATTTAGTCCTGTCATATCACACCATTCACATGCAGCGTAAACATGGTGTCCGTGTGAAAGCTACAAGAAGATGTGCACAATCTACACTGGATTTCACTGACGCTTAGATTTCATTTCATTTTTGTGCTGTATTGTTATTTTTTGTGCTTTAGTACATACAAATTTTATAATCACAGTTTCCGCTAAAATACCATGAGTACTACAGTTCCTGTTAAGGCCTGTTCACACCAAGGATGATAACTATAAAGATAATGTTCTAAAACTTGTTCTCAATATTAAAGAATAGCAGCATCCACACTACAACTATAACGATAAAGGCACAGAGAAACAATATCGTTGGAATCACTTTCAGAACTATTTTTTTCCAGCTGATGAACAATAAAAACATTGACAGCCAATCAGAATCAATCCTGCTATGATGAGCTTGAGAATTTAAAGCGGCAGACGAGAGTGCGCTTAGAATGAACAGACAATATTATCCGCTAGTGAGGACGCTAATATTGTTATCTTTATAGTTATCGTTCTTGGTGTGAACGGGCCTTTAGTGTGTTGAAAACTATAAATTGTCACAGGGGAACACTGTATAATCCAGGCATTTTGGTGTAAAAATGCAACTATTCATGAACAACTTGGTATTTTCCAGTACTAAGTCATAAAAAAAATTAATAATAATAATATTACTTCCCATATGAATTTCTAACACTACTACTGTAGTAACAGTTACTGCTGTAAGCATTTTGGTGGAAAGTATGGTTACCATGGTACATTAGTTAACAGTACAAGTAAACAGATATTCTGGAAGTGAAAAACAACCCCCCCATTGTCCTTTCACTCATGTGTTAACAGTTCGACATTGTGGTTTGGTTTTTAATAGTACTGCTTTTAGCAGTCTTTCAGAAAGCCCACAGAGAGCAGATGATGCTGAAGCGGAAATTCCCTGCTGCCTACTATCAAATCACTTCCTCATTTTGTATCTCAATCTAGTAACCCTTACAATGTACTTTACCATCATAAAATCACCCTTTCAAATAATACATAATAAATCACACCCTAAAGCTAGGTATTTGGCTAAATGAGTTATTTCCATTATATTGTAATTAGTTTGTAAAGGTAATACAGTTAGGACATGTTTATTATTGTGGCACACTGAGCATCATTTCCTACTCTGTGATGTCTTTCATGTCAGTGGAGGGGTTTATATTTGAACTTCCCCTCCAGTGAATAACATCACATTAGTACGCTGCTGTACACATTACATCGCCTGGATCTAGAAGTGAAATACTACAAGAGGATTAAAACTCCAGCTATTATTCAGTTGAATTCAGATTTGAAAGAGTAATGGAAGGAAGTCCACAGTCATCACTGTCAGAAGAGGACCCTTCAAGCAAAGAGCGCTCTTTACCTGAGGAGGAGAATGACCTTCAGTCTGAGTGTGTATTATTTTACTGTCTTTCATTTGTTGTTTAAATGGACTTCAACAACAGCTATTAGTAGTGTTGCTGTATAAGGTGTGTGTTTGCAGGGCTCTGACAGTACAGTCAGTTTGTTATAAAAGAAGTGTAAACAGGAAGTAGGGAATCTTTTAGTAATAATTTACCAATAAAATGGGTTATTTTTTGTATAGCAGTACAGTATGTGATTCCAAAGAATCACAAGTCTGGCAGTTAAATGAGATATACAATGGCTCGGTATAAATACCACATTCACAAACCATGATATTTATTTATGATACCCAAAAGTACTTATTTGTTAGTATGCATAATCTCCTGTGATTTTTTTACACTGTACACATATATAATATATTAGTGACCATTTCACCAATGAGTAAATGCAGAATTATACTAACCATTAACTTAATAACGTATTTTGGCGCACACCAGTTTGGGGACCAATTCTCAGTATTAACTAACTATTAACTAAGATTTTTGCCTCAAAAACAAAAAACTCAACAGTTAGTAAGGTAGTTGTTACGTTTTGGTATGTGGTCAGATTAAGGGATCTAAAATATGGTCATGCAGAATAAGGCATTGATATGTGCTTTATAAGTGCTAATAAACAGCCAATCTGCTAGTTATATGCATTATAATAAGCAACTATCGTGAGAATTGGTCCTTAAAATAAAGTGTGACCGTATTTTGATATATTTGTGCGATGTCCTGAGGGAAAATTAAAAAAAAAAAAAAAAAAAAAAAAAAAAAAAAAAAAAAAAATTCCTTCTCTGAATAGTAACAGAAACACCCCAGATCAAATTTCCCAGAGATTTTATAGTCATTTTCATTTTCTTTTTATTGGGCCTGGTGATGTGTTTGTGAAACTTTTAGTTCATACTTTGTCACAGCTTAGCATGAGTCATTCATCATGAGGCTGTAATGAATTATGGGAACATTTGCATAACATCTATGACTTTATTTGTGTTGCCTCAGATTCTCCATCTGCCCATTACTGTATTACAATGACAGCACAGTGTTGTTCCCTATGGCTATGAAAGAACAAGGCTGTCTGGAAAAATAGGTTTTAGCTTTAAAGGTTTATCTGGATTAGCTTCTTTTCCATTCAAACTCTCATGTTACAGTGTAATTACCAAGGTGTTTGGTATTGATAATGAATATTATGTATTTAATTTGTAATTATTTTGTGGAACAGCGTCACACATTGTTATTGTAATTACTGCAGTCATGACTCTTTATTAACATGTAATATCTGTGGTTTGGCCGGTGTCATGTAAGGTGACTAATTGTGCTGTTCTCAAGAGGATCTTCACAAGAATAACAAAACCTCAAAAAATCCCAAAAAGCAATTAATGTACAATTGTCCCTATGAAGAAGATAACATCAGAAAGGGTCTTGATAAGGTTTTTTTTTTTTTTTTTTTTTTTTTTTTTTTTTTTAATCTTAAATATGCCAAAATCTATATTTAAAGGTTATGGTTAGTCTAGTGTAAAAGCAACCTACACAACAGGAAGCTTGTGATAAAACAAAGTTCAAAATGGGATGAAATATTATAAACATGCCAAAATCTGACTGTGAAAGGTAGAGTGAGAGGTGGTTATTATAATAATAATAATAATAATAATAATAATAATAATAATAATAATAATGACGACGATGATGATGTGAGATCCTAAAATTGTGTATATGTGTGTGTTTGTGTGTGTGTGTGTGTGTGTGTGTATGTGTGTGTTGTAGGCAGGTGGAGGAGGTGGTGCAGGGGGAGTCAGTCCTCTCTGGGGAGGAGCAGTTGACCCTCATCACAGAGAGCATGTCAATCACCTCCTCTGATGAGGAGAAGCTCCAGCTCCTCAACAAAAACACTGAACTCCGGAGACTCAACAAAGAGGTAGAACAAACCACCGGCTGTGAAAACACCCCTACAACTCAATTTTAAGAATCAACTACATAGTGTGTCTAGTTTATAGTACTGTGGGGGGGGGAAATAAAGTTATAAAGAGATTTAAAATCAAGATTTTATATATATATATATATATATATATATATATATATATATATATATATATATATATATATATATATACAGTGGGTATATATATATATATATCTATATATATATATATATATATATATATATATATATATATATATATAGTTTTAAACCATAAGCTATTGTAACTATAGACTATTTTACTATAAACTTTCTCACATGTTGTATCTATTTGTCAATTAGGTGACACATACAGTGATAGTAATTAATTACCATATTCACGAAGCATGATATTTATATGAGAGTGAAAAGTTCTTTTTGTTATTGCTAGTAGTGCTGTATAGTCTGAAATTCACCTTACATAGAAAATAATAAGATATTTTTTTAGAATTACAGCAGCATGCTTTCTGTTACACGATTTCTCCAGAAGGTGTCACATTTAGACCTAATAGAAATAAAATAGTGACCCCCCCCCCCCCCAAATCTGCAAATGAAATTATTTTTAATTAAAGAGTCCCTTTATTGTATCCATATGATATATTCATTACAGAATGTAACTGGTTTTTATGTCAAGAAAGTAAGGTGCTGTTGTTACAAACAATCTATTCAAGTGTTTTGTGTAGGGTCAGATTTTGTTGTATTTGTGGGGATTACAAAATGATATTAATAGTACAGTTAGCCAATGACGCTTATATGGACAATAGATTAGTAAAGGGACTTAAAAATTATGTAATGAAAAACTAAAAATGTAGAAATATTTCTGTATGAGTTTAGGGGAAGTGTAAGGTTAGGATATGGAAAATACAATTAGCTCAATTTGAAAACAACAAAGTCAGTGTAAAGTCCCCACACTGATATAAAACTGCAGCGTGTGTGTGTGTGTTAGCTGATGAAGCTGAACGAGGAGTGGGATCACATCTACCACAGCACGAGTGTAGGCCTCCAGCAGCGTGTGGCGGCTCTCGAGGAGGAGAGCAGGGCCCTCAAACAGCTCAACAGCCGACTGCTGCTCAAAGTAGAACATGAACAGGTATGTGGGTAGAAGCACGCTCTCAAACTGTTACAGCACAGATGCTTTAAAGGCCAAGTGTGTATTTTTAGTGTCGACTGTCACTAAACAGAATTGGAAATATTGTTAGTTTACCTAGAAACACAGTCTACCAATGGTTGAGCAAACAGTCCCACTCTGAACCCACACCACTGGGTAGACATGTTTTTTTTTTTTTTTTTTTTTTTTTTGTGAAGCTATTTCTACCTGATCTGGGTCTTAATATAATTTGACACCTTACTAGAATAATCTGAGGTAGTCTGAGTTAGTCATTTCAAATAAAATGTATTTCAAATTATTTTAAATTGTTTTGTTTTGTTTTTTGTTTGTTTTGTTTTGTTTTGTTTTGTTTTGTTTTGTTTTGTTTTGTTTTGTTTTGTTTTGTTTTGAATGTTGACCATGATAATACCAAAGTGAAAGTAATGAAATCACAAATTAAGCAAATTAACGCTGAATCACAGTCTGGTTGTCAGTTTTCTTTCATGTGCAATTTTTAAAAACTAAAATGATGCTGCTAACAAGTTTTGTGAATCTGTCTCAAAAACACACTGTAATTATAAAATGCAATTACAGTAATAAATAGAACAGTGACATTTTCTAAACAGGATAAAATATAAGTCCATTATGCAACTATGCCACATGATCCTGGATAAGCATCCTTGTTGGTCCTGCAGCAACATTCCCAGTACCAATCAGACTATTTTTGTTTAAGGTTTTGGTCAAGGAGTTATGGTTTAAAAACGATGTGGAGCCACATTTAAAACTGCATAACCTGATGTAAGGTGCACAAACCCTGGTTCTCTGAGAGATGTGAAAAGCAATGTGTGTGATGAGTCACCTCTCACCTGATTTATTACATCTGGATGGCTTAATATTTAGAGAAAGCCAGAGGATATTGGAGTAATTAGTTCAGATGATTGCTCTGCATGGTCGAGAGGCAGGAAGATGAGGCTGTTTTGCAGATTAACCCTGATCCCAGGACTCTCAATAACACACTGGAAAGGAAAGCTCAATAACTCACTGCTAAAGAAATTTGAGGGTGGATTATGAACGAGGCCCTTGAGGTCTGCTACTGGACAGATCTCATCTGCAGGGGGTTGTTTTGTTGGACTGGTGGTTAGCCAAGTGTTGGTCATGTTAACCCAAGTTGGGAAGTTAGTTTGTCAGTTACAAGTAACTTAATGGTAGAGGGGGTGAAAACTTTTATACATTGAGACTTATGGTGTATTTAAGCTGTCTATTGATAGCTTTCACTCACAATGGGCTCAAAGACCTGGAGGGCAAAACATCCATAGGACTGCAGCACAAGCCTGTCAATTTTCCCTCTGTTTCACAGCCGCAAATATTTAGATCACCTCTCAAAAAATAAAACAAAAGTATGTGAACAAAATGTACATTTTGGCCATTTGCAATCCATATGAAAGCACCCGCGTCAATATTACAATCATTAAACAGTGCGACAAACGTTATAAAAAAACAAACAAAAAAAAAAACCTTAAAGTGCGTTAATGTATTTAAAACAGTAATATTAAAAGATCAAATTCAGTAATCACCTTATTAATGATGCATAGTTTACATAGGCAAGCAGATGAAGTCAGAATATGAACGCAATCCGCTTAATGGTTCAGTGTTTCCTTATAATGGTTTTCTATGGGAAACCATTTAACATGAAACTTTGCACATTGTTTATATTCTGGGTTCATATGTTTGCCTGTACAAAATATACATTATCAGTAAGGTATTTACTGAATTTCAACTTTTAATATCAGCGTTTTACTGTATTACTACTTAATGCAAACTGCGTAAAAATAACTGGAGCAGAGCCTCCAGGTGGGCGTTCCTATGAGTGTGTGTGACGTCATGTGAAAACTATCAATTGCTATAGCAAAGCTTAATAACTCCCTACTGAGAAAAAAATAAATAAATAAATAAAACCAGCCTAAGCTGATTGACTGCTTTGGCTGGTCTCCCAAGCTGGTTTTGGACACTTTTTTAGCAGGCCAGGCTGGTCTTAGCTGGGTTTTAGTTTTTTTTTTTTTTTTTTTACTGAATCCACTGGTTTTAGCTGGATAAGCATAGAAACATGCTAACAACATGCTAGAAACTTTCTAATCATGCTAACATAATGCCAGTAACTAATGGTTATAAAAATGGTTGTAAAGTTTTTATAATGCTAGAATGCTTGTAGGTATTTTTATACATATTCTAAAAATATTTGTATTGTTGTGGTAGAATTTTGTTATTATGTTAGAATCATGCTACCAACATGCTAGTAACATGCTAATCATGTTAACAACATGCTAGTAACTTGCTAATCATGCTAGAAACATGCTAGCAACTTGTTAAACATGCGAGAAACATGCTGGCATCACGCTTTCAACACCATAATCATGTTAGAATCATGGTAGTAACATTCTAATCATGTTAGAATCATGCTAGCAACATGCTAGTAACATGCTAATCATGCTAATGACATAGTAGTTACTTGCTAATAATGTTAACAACATACTAGTCATGCAAGAAACGTTAACAAAATGCTAGTAACTTACTAATCATGCTAACAACATGCTAGTAACTTGCTAATAATGCTAGAAACATTCCAGCAAGTGGTAAACATGCTAGAAACATGTTAACATCATGCTAGTAACATCCTAATCATGCTAGCCATCATTAAGCAAATGCTAGTAACTTGCTTATCATGCTAACACATGCTGCTACTTGCTAATAATGCTAGAAACATTCCAGCAAGTGGTAAACATGCTGGAAACAAACTTAACATCATGCTATAACATCCTAATCATGCTAGAATCATGATAGCAAAATGCTAGTAACTTGCTTATCATGCTAACAACATGATAGTAAATTGCTAATAATGCTAGAAACATTCCAGCAAAGTGGTAAACATGCTAGAAACATGTTAACATCATGCTAGTAACATCCTAATCATGCTAGAATCATGATAGCAAAATGCTAGTAACTTGCTTATCATGCTAACAACATGCTAGTAACTTGTTGCTAATAATGCTAGAAACATTCCAGCAAGTGGTAACATGCTAGAAACATGTTAAATCATGCTAGTACATCCTAATCATGCTAGAATCATGATAGCAAAATGCTAGTAACTTGCTTATCATGCTAACAACATGCTAGTAACTTGCTAATAATGCTAGAAACATTCCAGCAAGTGGTAAACATGCTAGAAACATGTTAACATCATGCTAGTAACATCCTAATCATGCTAGAATCATGATAGCAAAATGCTAGTAACTTGCTTATCATGCTAACAACATGCTAGTAACTTGCTAATAATGCTAGAAACATTCCAGCAAGTGGTAAACATGCTAGAAACATGTTAACATCATGCTAGTAACATGCTAATCATGCTAGAATCATGATAGCAAAATGCTAGTAACGTGCTTATCATGTTAACAACATGCTAGTAACTTATTAATAATGCTAGAAACATGCTAACAAAATGTTAGTAACATGCTAATCATGCTAACAACATGCTAGTAATTTGCTATTCGTGCTAGAAACATGCTGACAACTTATTAAACATGCTAGAAACATGTTAATCATGCTAGCAACATGCTAGTCATACTAGAAACAGCCTAGCAACCACCCAGTTACCCTAGCAATATGTTTTATACTTGTCTGTTTTTCTGAAAGCATTCAAAACATTCAAACTTATTCTTTAAAACTATTTTAACTTTCAAACTACTTCAAACTGAAAACTTTCAGACTGCAAGCCTTTCAAACTTTTTCAAACTTTCTAGCTAGGGTTTTTCAAGTCAACTTGAAGTTTGTCTACAAACTTTTTAATCTATTTTAATAATAACATTAACCAGTGAAGCCTGTTACATGCATCTATCTCTGGTGGGAAACTAGTATAATAAAATCACCAAAACTAGTCTCTTTATGTTAATAATGAATGGTACACAAACACATTTCCAAAACTGTAAAAGCCTATTTATGCATTTAGAAGAAGCTTTTAACGTCTTACAAAAGAGGAAAGCATGTCAAAAGTCAGTCATAACACAATGCCAGGTTTATTAGACAATAATAATAATAATAATAAAGTGCTAAGTTTATCACAAATAGCCTAAACACAAGATTTTGGCGCACATCATTCTTATTACATTGTATTCCACCCCGTACCCGCTACAATTGACAGAGAATCACTGTGTTTGTGATTGTGTTATGACTGACTTTTGAGTCTGTGAGTACAGTTTACAAACCCATGGGAACGGATTGCGAAAGCATGAGCATGGATTATGAATTTGTGGGTACAGATTGAAATACCAAATGTACGGTTTACAAAATCAGAGTGCACGGATTTGAAATTTGTGTGTACGGTTTATTAATTGCAAAACCGTCGCCACAGATTGTTTTTGTTTTTCCTATAGGTGACTTCTCGGGCTCTAAAAGTGACTAAAATATGATAGAATTTTATTTGTGCAACTTAAAAAAGTTTACAGTTCTAAAGTGATTTGGTCCTAAAGGAACCTTTATTTTTCTAAAAATGTGGCACATTTGGTCTTTTTTGTGTGGTGTGACTGATGTTTTGCTGTGGATCATTCTGATTTAGAAGCAGATCCACAAACAGACACTGAGACTTTTGCATGTTTGTATTTGTGTGTGCAGAACAAGAGGGAATATTATGAACAAACACTGATGCAGGAACTTAAGAAAAACCAGCATCTGCAGGAGTATGTCAGACTGCTGGAGAGCCGACTGCACCAAACAGATCTTCAGCAGTGGACAAGAGGATCTCAGGTGAGCTTACAGCATCAATCAGACCAGTTACAGTATGTTATGACTATCCTTTAACATCTTTATTGCCTTTTTTTTCCCTTTGGAAGACCCCAGATATCAGTGGCTCCTCAGACTCTCAGCTAGTGCAGAGCTCGTCTAAGCTGTCCCTGGACGTACAGTCGACTCCAGCACTTCCTCCGTCACTGGGCACAAAGTCCAGTCTCAGACTGGCTAGTATGAGATTTGAGATGCAGTCTGACCCTGTGACAGAAGTACGAGATCTTAAAGAACAGCTGGAGGCGCTGCGGTGTCAGGTGAGTTCACGTGTGATCAAAATATTCAATGTAATTACAAAGGTAGAGTTATAAATATGCCTACATTAACCCTTTAAAGAAAAAAACAAGCAAATTTGACATATTCGATCAGGATTTTGTGGCTCATATAGTATAATAAGGAGCTCATACTTCATTTATATTTATACATTTTTAGAGACTCAAACTGAGCCAAAATATGTGATTTGCTGCTGTTGCAGATATTTATATGGCCAAAAAGTAAGATAAAATTCTGAAAGCTTGTACATATGTATTATAAATCATCATTCCATATCTGCCAATAATATGTCTTAGTAAGATCAAAACATATGCAATCCACTGATGATTGAGAGATGAATAAATAAGCGCTCCTTTTCTAAAAAAAATATTTATGTATAATCAAGTAAAGCCATGCTGACTCAGTCCAGTAAGTGTTCGTCTGGAAATATGACTAACAATATAAAAGTTATTCTTCTGTTTATTTGACACCATGAGATCAAGGTGGATGTTTTTACAATTTTCTTTTCTTAAAATCAAAAGTATGATCTATTAATCAGATGACAGAGGGTGTGCACTGTGTGCAACAGGTTTTGTCATGTTGATCATTTAAATCCCTTAGAAATTTGCATATCAAATATGACATAGTTGGCTTTATAGAGTTAAACATTAAACATTAATACAGTAGGTAAACAGAAGGTAATTTTTTTTTTACATTTACATTTATTCATTTAGCAGATGCTTTTATTCAAAGCAACTCACAAATGAGGACAAAGGGGTATAATATAAGTAATTTAATATAAGTAATAGTTTAATGTAAGTAATTTAATTAGCACTTCTTTACCATTATGTATATATATCTGCTTCATAGATGTTTTTACAAAAACAGTTTACCTTTTAACAGTACCACAGTAAAATAGTCAAATCTCTGTTGTAGGTGTAATAGATTTGACTTTATCCATCCACAGACTCAAATCTACGAGGCTGATTATAAAACAGAGCAGAAGGATCATGAGCGCATGCTGCAGGAGAATAAGCGTCTGCGGCGCAGAGAGGCAGACATGCGTCAGCAGATGGCGCTGCTGCAGGAGCAGGTGAGCACCAGAGCAATCAAACACCAGATTCCACCACTGGGTGGCACATGATACTAGCTGATCACTGGATCCTATCAAACACAGCTTCCTCTGTCTGGAGGTCGATTCCTCCAAAACATGTGCTAACGATTCAGACATTCTACTAACTATAAGTAACTCTGCAACTCCATGTCAACTAGCAGTCTTTAGAGTATTAGTAGACTGTCTGCTTAATATCTGGTGACACTTTATTGTGATGCTCCACAAACTGTCTATAAGTAACTTTGCAAGTACTTGTCATCTTATTCTACTCACCCTAACCCTAACAGTCTACTAATACTCTAATGAGAGTTAGTTTACATGTAGATGCAAAGTTACATGCAGTTGTAGAAATAAAGTGTAAACAAAAGGAAAACACTGTCTGTGACACTGTCAAATGTTTGTTTCAGCATCTAATATTGACTCAAAGTGCTGATTTAGTGTTTGACTGACCAATGGCAGACAGCAGTTTGCTTGTTTCACTTGCCCGAATAACACACATTGCTTTTAACAACTACCCTTTGAACTAATGTAAAGATGATTGAACACAGAAGTCAAATATTAGACATGCAGTTCACTCAATGAAAAAAAAAAAAATGCAGTTAATATTTGCTACGAGGAAATGAATCTGTATTTTACAATGCAGGTCACATTCAAATATTTGCATTGTTTTATCTTTAAAGAATATTCATTCAAAGGGAAGTGAGGCTCGGTGGTTTCCAGTGAAACTTGTTGTGATGCCATGAATATGTCATAAGAGACGATGCATCTTGCACACTTAAAATAGGCTTCCTGTTTCACAGGAATCTTGTTAATTATCTTCTCTTATCTGACATGATCTGTTTCTATGGACCGACAAACTGAACACATTGTCTTAATCATTATTTGCAAATTAATTTCTGTATCATTATAGTCTGTAATGCAAAAGCAGAACAGGTATCAACTGGCCACTTCTATTGTATCAAAGGCATTCTCAAAGAAAAATCTCATATGTTCTAAATGATAAAGTCTTGTTTGTTTTCTCAGCTGAAGGTGTATGAGGATGATTTCCAGAAGGAGCGCTCAGACAAACGCATTCTCCAGAGACTGCTGATGAAAAAATCTCCAGCCGAGAAAGACCCGGTTCTGGTGCATCGCTGCAACAACGAGCAGGACCGGCCCAGATCAGACAAGAGGAAGCCCAGAGAAGAGCAGCGCGGCGGATACGTCTGTCCCAAACACTGTGAACATCACAGCCAGCCGGACTTCCCCTGAACACCCTTCTGGGTCTTCCCCTGAAGAGCCACAAGACAACACATTCATTCATCATATAAAAGAAACGTACACAAGCTAGTTTGTATCTTTAAAATAGTTACTTTTTAACTGCTTTATTTATATGAGGATCTTATTTTTCATTGTATTATTCTTTTATATTGTTGAAAGGATTGTGTTTGTACAATGTGTGGAAACTGTGCACTTTTGTCTCTATATAAATCAATCTGAAGCCCTTCACTGCCTGAAAACATGAAACTTAAACAATCCGTGTCAGACAGTAAATCTTTATAATCTACAGTATTTGGTCTTGTTAATGTCAACTGACCTGTTACAAAAAAACAATACTACGAGGAAATGATTTAAAAAGTTTCTGCACCTTTGACTATAAGGAAGCCATTGGAAATCCCTATATTGAGCTCATTTCTAGTGACTAAGTAATTTGTTAGTTTTTTTCCAGGAAATCTGCTCAGTTGCAGATTTATTCAGTGATGTCCATCTTTGCACTTGTGCTCTCAATGTACATAGCCCATGTTATATAGGTCAGGGTTTTTTTTATTATTATTATTATAATGCATTAAAAATGTCCTTATAATTACTTCAATTAAAGTTCAACTACATTGTTTTAATAAAATATACATTAACAATATAGATGTTTGTCTCCCAAATTCTTAACCATACAAATTCTTTGATTACTCATAAGAACAATTATGCATGCGTGTGTGTGTGTGTGTGTGTGTGTGTGTGTGTGTGTGTGTGTGTGTGTGTGTGTGTGTGCAAATACATATCTATTTTATTTTATATAGTTCTTTATGTAGATAGATAGAAATGAGCTAATAACTGTATAGCAGCTCTTCAGATGTAATTAAATATATAGTTAACACTTTACAATAAGGTTCCATTAGTTAATGTTAATTGATGTATTAACTAACATGAACAAACAACTAACAGTACATTTGTTACAGTACTTATTAATCTTTGTTAATGTTAGTTAATGAAAATACAGTCGTTCATGTTAGTTCACAGTGCATTAACTAATGTTAACAAGCACAACTTTTGATTGTAATAATGCATTAGTAAATGTTGAAATTAACATTAACTAAGATTATTAAATGTTGTAGAAGTGTTGTTCGTTCTTAGTTCATGTTAACTAAAGCAGTTAACTAATGTTAACTAATGAACCTTATTGTAAAGTGTTACCAATATACGTATGTGACCTGTGTTGGCAAAATGAGTCAGAAAATCAACAAGGGCTAATTTTGAGCTACAGAAACAAAAATGTCTTTATAAACTGAAATATTTTTATAAATTGCACATAATTTTAGCATAAAAATATTCATTAATGCTATAAAAGTCAACACAAATAGAATAGTTAAAATATTCAAAAGATAGAAATCTTTATAAACAGTAACTTTTTAATATTTTATTTTAATAATGAAGGCATTATTTTGTTCACACAGTCAGGGGTGTAGGGATGATTTAAATAGATAATAGCTAAATAAATACTATAATATATAATAAAATATATAGTACATTTGTTCATGTATGTATAAATGACTTATGCTTTATAATAAATGCTTTACCGTAATGATGTCACCAGTAAGTGACAATGCAGGTCGAGTTCAGCACGTGCTGACAGATATAACAAAGACAATGTGATTTTTGATGAAGTATTATCTGGTTGCAGATGAACAAAAAGAATCTTACTCACAAAAGGAAATGCTCTTATGACTTATTGGAAATTTTCAACATCATCAGCATATTGCAACATACATTGAGCATACAATACCTACACAATCTAGCATGTATGAAAGGGTGGACAAAAATATTTTATTTTTTTCCCTAGAGTCTAAAATAGTAAAGTATGCGAGTATGATGTCACCTTGGAGGAGGAGCCTAAGCCTTAACTTATTATATATACACACAGTTTGACAGTGATGAGCAGGACATCTCAGGAGAAAACCGCCTGAAGAGCAGAGAGCAGGTATCGGTTGAATTAAATATGATCCATTTTCCATACTTTCCTCCATAGATTTATAATTGATCTTTCAACCTTGTCTTCAGCTTGGACCAAGACCCAGCACAAAGAAATCAGCATCTTTCTGACTCAGGTGCGTGTTTTTGTTGGCTGCACTGCACACACTCAGTGAACTTTAGCAATGTAAATGAGCCTAAACAGATGCAAATGCCTGCATATGCAGTCTAGCTGCTTACTGTGGCTCAACTCCACCTTCGTGTGCTTAAGAGCAGCATGTTTTTCCTGTTTATTTGCTCATGGACCATTGCTTTAAGTCACTACAGACCTATCTGTTCCTGCATAAACAACCCAGAATAAATTTGCCATGAATAAGTGGGGAGCCAAGACAAGGAGGTTTTCAGAGGTCGAAAAGGGAAATGCCTAAGTCAGACTGAAACTGGACACAAGTTTTATTTTCCATCTTTCTCTCTGGGTTATAAAAACAGGTTCTCTTTCCCTGTGGAGTTTGCCCAGCTGAGGCTTAGCCCTTGAGAAGCAAAGTAAGCTTTGCACATCTCCAGCAGACAAGCAGAAGTTTCACTGCATTTGAAGACATGAAGAAAGAGATTCAGGCCCTGTACGAGCAGCAGGGCTACCTGTCGGCTCTTCCTATCCTCAGTCCAGAAGAACTGCAGCAGGCCCGGGATGCCTTCGCTGAGCTGGAGAGAAAACATGGTGAGCTTCGGTGCTGCTGACTTACATAAAAGCCTCTGAATTTAGGTTTGGAGCTGAAATAATGCCGTTATTCTTTTACAGGTGAAGATTACACTGCTTACAGCCTTCATAATATCCACACGGAGTGTGACTGGGTGATGGCCCTCGCCAAGCACCCTAAGCTTCTGGAGGTGGTCACAGCGGTTCTGGGGCCTGACATCATCCTGCTGGACTCCAGATTCATTTGTAAATATCCAGTGTGTAACAAGCCTGCTAAGACACGGGAAATCCAACCGAACAATACCTGTTCTAAAGAAAAGGACGGCACTGAGAAGACAGACGCAATGCCGTTTGTGGCCTGGCACCAGGACATGAAGTAAGCACAACTGAAGTATTTTGGGTTTCTATTTTCTCATGTATCCATTCCAAGTGTTGCAATCATCATGTGTTGATCTTCAGGTACTGGGGCTTTGATGGAGGTCCCGTTCTGTCTGTCTGGCTCGCTCTGGATGACTCACTTGAGGACAATGGAGCACTGCAGGTTATTCCAGGTATGAACACGGTCTCTGTTTGCAGGAAGGACTGTGTCTGGTTTGTAAGGTGTCTAAACTGTCCTTATTTATTTTCCAACAGGAAGTCACCACTCTGGTCTCCTGCCCCATCACCAGTCAAAACGATCTGGCAACATGCTGAGTGTCAATCAAGAGATCCCGGAGGAGCTGGTGGAGACGGAGAAAGCCATCTTATGCCCTCTTCAAGCTGGTCAGATGTCTGTGAGTATGAATACTTACCATGACTTGCCACGAATACAGACAACCACTCAAAACCATGGAACAAGTCAAAACAATCTTACATTTTCCAAGCATTCATTGTATAAATTCTATTCAGATCCATGATGGACTTCTGGTCCATGCCAGCGATCCCAACACATCTAATAGGAGGCGCTGTGGCTATGTCATCCGATATGTGCCTACATGCACCTATCCAATCCAGGTAAATATCTCGCTCAGATTACAAAATGATGACATTTAACATATATGTATCTGCAGATGTTCAGCTGGAAAAAGCTTATAAATGTGTTTGTGTTTTCCTGACAGGACCCTGAGCGTCCCAGGACTTTTCCTGCCACAGTGCTGGTCAGCGGTTTTGACAAATACAACCATTTCTCCAACAAAACCTCCAAACTGTGACCGGCTTATGCTGACCTCTTTATTTAAGACAAGGGTGCTTAACACTTTAACGGTGTGTGTTTCAAGTTAAACAGTAGTATATAATATATCTATTTTTATATTATTATTACTATTAACAATAGTTAACATTACTTGTGACAAAAAAATTATAATTTGAAATGTTATATTTATATTTATTAGCCATGGGGGGTATTATGTTTATATATATTGGGGGGGTATCTTTCAGGAAACCATGTGTTTTAAAGTGTATGATCTGATGTGTCCTCTGACTGAATATGTCACTGATTTGAAATATCCAATAAATTGATCAATATTACCCCTGGCTGTTTAAGTCATTTGCAACTGATTCAACAAATAGAGAAAGGACAGAGCCAGAACAATACCACATAATCGTGCACAAATGAGCATCTACTGCAGCCATCATGACCGGTGCTACCTATAGGAGGAGCAGGCAATTGCCTAGTTCAGGGGTCTCAGAACTCAGCCCTGGAGGGGCGAACTTGCCTAAAAACACCTGCCTGGACGTTTCAAGTATACCTAGTAAGACCTTTATTAGCTGGTTCAGGTGTGTTTGATTAGAGTTGGAGCTGAACACTGCAGGACAGTGGCACTAGCAGATGTAAATTAGGCAAAGGTAGGCAACCGCCTTGGGCCCCAAAAAGCCAAGGGTCCCCTAAAATGTTTTTTCCATATATGTATGAGATGTGCGTTCAGCCTAGACACAATCGGTATTGCATAAAGCCCTATAACAAAAAAAAAAAAAAAAAAATGGTGCTCACTCGTTTCTGTGATGGACCCAAGAGGACGCATGCACAGTTACTTTCCACACAGGCACACTTCATGTTTGGTTGAAATAATCCTTAAGCGTAAATGTATAATTTCCTTCAGTTTAATTTACATTTGCAATTAAAATAAATAAAAAATAAATGTATTTTAAAGTTCAGAATTAGACAGGCTTGCGTCGTGTAGACAATTGCTTAATGAAAATTACCCCAAAGCACCACTAGTGCCCAGCCTACTCTAATACTGTTATAACCTGTTTAAATGTGAACAAAGGGTCTACAATATGAAGGAAATCCATTATTTATAACGTACATGAAAAATAAAAAATAAAATGGACACAGCTATGGAGTCATGTGGCAGCGAGCATCAGAACAGTCAAAGAAACCTCAAGGTTGTAAATGTGTGCAAATGTATAGGGCCCCATTCCTGTATTTTGCCTGGGCCCCCATATCACAATTAAGAATTTATTATGAGTTTTAAAGAGAGCGAGCGCCGTTGACACGCCCAGACGTGATGCTTTGAATTTGCGCACACACAATCAATGACATCACGCCGGG
The DNA here is from genome assembly GCF_018340385.1 of Cyprinus carpio. NCBI lineage: Eukaryota > Metazoa > Chordata > Actinopteri > Cypriniformes > Cyprinidae > Cyprinus > Cyprinus carpio. The sequence goes on from NC_056585.1 coordinate 6,534,138, forward strand.
AGCTGAGTAGTTAAAATAGCTACAAAAGTAAAAGCAAAGAAGTTTGTATTCAGAGTCAAAAAGCAAACACAAACATTTTTGCAAAGCACCGATGCTCATTTACTGAAGTGGTATTTAGGAACTGTGAATAAATTACTGAACAATTTACTTAAAAATAATAATAATAATATCATGGCTATAATAACATCCTCAACAAACAAAAAAGAGATTACCTTAGATAAAGTTTGATTAATATGTACTGGTAAAAATTTTGGACACATTACTATTTTTAATGTTTTTGAAAGCAGTCTCTTCTGCTGACTAAGCCTGCATTTATTTGATCTAAAATACAGAGAGAAAAAAAAAACTGGAATATTCAGCAAGGATGTGTTCAATTGATAAAAAGTGATAGAAGAGACTTATATTGTTATAAAATATTTTTTTTCTTCTATTTTTAAACAATTTTTTATCATCCAAAAAAAAAAAGAAAACGGATAAAAATGTCACAGATTATAAAATAAATATTAAGCAGCACAACTGTTTCTAACACTTTGCCTAGGGCCTCCAAATGTCTAGAACTGGCCCTGGCAGCCACGTCCAGTGCAATATGGTTTAAGTTAAGTAATGTCAAAAAGTCAAAAGAGGGTTTGCACTGATGCAAGCCGTTAATTAATCTGGCTCTTGGCATTGAAACCTCTATAGACCACATAGAGACATGGTCTTGGTCTGTGTCTAGGTTTCATTACTTTGTGTCTTGCTCTGGATCTAGATTTATGATGTCAAACATATTCTAGGGTGTCACTAGTCAACACAGTATCTTCATGTTCAGTTCTCCTGAAGACACTAGCCGTTGGTGGCAACGTATGCGAAAATTGTAAACATTGAAAATAAGGCGGAAACTACAATGGATATGAGTATCTGAAGTGGCTTTCTACTAGCTATAAGTAACATTGCAACTACACTGTTGTTCAAAATTTTGGGATCTGTAAAATTTTTCAAGGTTTTTTTTTTGTTTGTTTTGTTTTTTTTGTTATTGTTTTGCTTTTTTTGCTCATACATCATCAGCCCGTAGCTGATTCTGTGTACAACTGTTTGCGCAAGCTAGATTAAAGTGATTATTACGTTTTGAATATGGATATTTTTCTTACAAAAATGCATCGATTCACTACAGGAGGCCTTTGTTCAGCCCCCGGATCCGTGTGAGACTTTTTTTATGGATGGGTGCTTTTTATTTCATTTCTTTTGGACTGAAGCACTGCAATACCCACTGAGTGACATGAAACAGCTTAAAAGATCAAAGACAATTTTTAAATAACTCCGACTGGAATCGTCTGAAAGAAGAAAGTCATATACACCTAGGATCCCTTGAGGGTGAGTAATTTATGGGCTAATTTTCATTTTTGGGTGAACTAGTCCTTTAACAGCGGTATTGATTATATTAGTGGGTAATTTGAGGGGGAGGGATGTTATTTACTATCACAAATTCTTACTTGAAATTGATATGCTTTATAATATAATAAAAAAATGTTTTTGTTGTTGTTGTTGTTGTTTTTTCAGGTTCAATTTAATGTTGCCAGTGTTTGGGGAAGTGTGCCAATCTTAATGAAAGAAAGAATAAGTGTAATATAAACCTTAAAATAATACATATTGTTAAATAATACTTACTGAGCTTGTCTATCATGACATAAAAAACTGCACATTAACAAACCAATGAGCAAGCAAATGTTTAAGATCAGTTCAATTTTATTGATAATAGGCTACCACAAATACACAAGCATTGACAGTAGGTTCGTCCAGTTTTATTGAAAAGGAACTGGTCTCACCAGGTTTCTGATATATAAATTTGTATCCCCTATTTAACTTTTTCTGGGATTAGTGGACAACATCTTTATTTTTTTATAAATAAATATACCTATTTATTGATGTAATAACTTTGAGACAGTGAAATGACAAAGTTAGGCTAGTTTGAGAACTTCTTTGATCATGACACCCAGTCCATCAAAGATCTCATGGATAGGAGCGTTGCACATGAACGCACTTGTAGTCACCAGTTTGTTCTTGGAATCGATGTGCACCTCACCGACATTCTTATTCAAGTGTTTGCAGCCCAGTTCAGCCATGGCTTTAGCCACCTGAGCGTACGGCCACCTGCGGTCACAAGAATGACAACACTGAGTTCAGAACCAAAACACCTCTCAACCACTGATCTCATCAGGGTCCAGTTTCAATAAATCTAGTGCCTAAACCTGCCCAAACTCACTTCTCACACTCCGAGTCGTGGCCGACGGTCAGCTCACATCCTGGAATAGCTTTGGCTGCCAGCACAGGAGAGATGCAGCACATGCCCATGGGTTTCTTCGCCTTATGGAAAGCTTTAATGATCTTATCAACATCAGGTTTGATTGAGTAGTCCTTGCCTTTGGTAGCCCAGTCACTCAGGTTTTTAGCCACTCCAAAACCACCTGTACGGCACATTAAGAGTTAATTCACTATTAAAGGGGTCATGAAATGAGTAATCAAAATTTCCTTGATCTTGTGACATATAAGATGTCACTATACTATTAATAAAAACATTTTGTCATGGGTTCAGAAATCAAAACTTGCAAAAAAAAAAAAAGAAGAAGAAATCTGCAAAACGTTTGTTTTAGAGTGTTTGCTCATCTGCAATACGACTATAGGATGTTATCAGATGTCAAATAGTCTCTAAGATGTTTAAAATTTAGAATGCATGTAAAACTGATATCTTAAAGACGTCTATCAAACTTTGTACACAGAAGATGCTTTCCAGATGAAGCGCTGTGTGTGTACTGTACAGTAATTGCTCTGAGCTACAGTGATGCGGTAGCTGCTTGAGTAGTAGTAGTAGCCTTTATTGTCACTGGTTACAGGTACCGTGAAATTAGCCATCAACCTGTCCATACACAACATACATATAATATGACAAGGGGGTAGACAGGACAGGAAGACAGGGAATTGAGGAAGAAATACAGCATAACATGAGGAAGGGGAGGAGAAAAAAATAACCCCCCAGACTGTGCTCCTGAATCACCTGGAATAATGAGAGCATCAAAGGCGGTGACATCCAGCTTGGCCAGGTCAGTGACGTCACCCCGGGCGATGCGCGCGCTCTCCTGCAGCACGTTCCTCTTGTCCGTCACGGGCTTCCCTTCACAGTGGTTCACTACATGCATCATCTCAACATCAGGCGCAAACATCTGGACCTACAAAGAAAAGCGAGCTGCGTTAACGCCAAAGTTGAGATTCATTAAAGTTTCGTTTTCCTTTTCATCTCACGTTATAACTTTTCAGGTTCATTTCCAGGTTAAGTTAAATGAAAACCCAGATTTTCAGAGTGTTCTTTTTCAAAGCCCTTTTTAGGTTTTGTGTCGTGTTGCCTTATTTGTGTGCATGCACGTGCATTACCTTGGCACCTGCTCGACTGAGGTGCACCATCACAGCAGACGCCTCGTGGACCTCTGTGCCGTCATACACGCCACAGCCGGACAAAATCACCGCCACACGCTTTGCCATCTTGCCTGCACTTAATAAACACGGAAATGAACTATTAATGCTGGCCTTGACTGCAAGTATTCATTCCAACAATATGTGACTGTTGGCACTGAGAAAAGATATGGCAAGTAAGCAACAGGTGCCAATTATATTGGCAGAATTAAATATTTATAGCACTAGCACCCCTAGAGAGTCCTGCCCAGGTAACGCAAGATCTGTTTCCAGGGAGTCAATGTAAACACACACTGAACAGAAACTGTATTCAGGGAATTTTTCTTTATTGCAAAACTTTAGTTACATAAGTGCTATTAGTGCAATAGTGCTTGTAGCATTAAACACCAACCTTAAAAACTATCTGATATATACAGAATATACAGAACTACAGAAAATACTGATAAAACACAATGACGTTTTAAAATGTTTCAAAGTTCACCAATCTTAAAGTATTCACTAAATCTACAATTGCAGTTGTTTCAAAGCATGCGGCAGCCTACCTGGTTAGAGGAGTTGAGTTGAGCAGTGAACTGAAGTGCTTTCCTTCTGAGTGTTTCGCTTGAGCAAGACAAAGACAGGCGGACTGCTGCTTATATTCAGTCACAGTCCCTCCCATGAAGGCGGGTAACAAACTGACTGCCAGAGCTTCCTGGAAGGAAAATAAAACTGTTGTCTCTGTTTTCCCGTATAGGCTGTGCTTAGTCATGCTTACCTTTCTTTCATTCTGAGCTCACCTGTATTTATATTGGTGCCATATTAACCTCACTGCAACAAAGCTGTGAGATAAGCTTCAATAAAAGAGGGCATTTTGAAGCACTGTAGAGTATATTAGGTTATAAACTTTAGTAGCTTATATATCTTTATATAATAATTTGAAAAAGAAAGTAGTCTATCAAAGCAAGTGTTTTTTTTGTAGTTGATGTATCAAGTCAGTTCTCCTCAGATTCACACAGGTGACTAACCTCAGGAGTATATCACATTAATTATGAACATAGGCTATTCCATTACCATCTGACAACCACAAAGTTTCATAATACTTATCTTCATTTTGAGCTCTAAATCTATTAATTCTATAATCAATTTGAAATTATAAATTATGATATTACTCTAACTCTAAATTTAAAATTTTGTAAAATGTTTCTGAAACGTGTTTAAAAGAAAAATGAAAAGAAAGAAACTTTGCATTTATACAAAATCCACATTTTATGTACATAAAATTTACTTTTCAATTAATTAAACAAAAGGCTGATATAAATTACACTGCCTCGGTCCCTAACGACTTCCATCCTGTCGCACTCACCCCCATCATTGCCAAGTGCTTTGAGATACTGGTTGCATCCCATTTAAAATCCTGTCTCCCTGCTACATTAGACCCTTTCCAATTTGCCTATCGCCACAATAGGTCAACAGAGGACGCCATCTCTATGGCACTTCACTCTGCCCTCACCCACCTGGACAGTCAAAACACACATGTGAGAATGCTGTTCATTGATTTCAGTTCTGCATTTAATACGGTAATCCCCTCCAAGCTGATCTCCAAGCTCAGCCAGCTTGGAATCAGCACATCCATCTGCAACTCAGTCTGTTAAGTTAGATAACCCCTCCTCCTCCATCATCACCCTGAACACCGGTGTTCCACAGGGCTGCGTACTGAGCTCTCTTCTGTACTTCCTATTCCCCCAAGATTGTGTTCCTGTTTATGGCTCCAACATCATAATCAAATTTGTAGATGACACCACGGTGGTAGGTCTGATCAAGGAAGACTATGAGTCAGCCTACAGGGATGAGGTGCAGCACCTGGCTGTGTGGTGTGCCACCAACAATCTGGAACTAAACACCCAGAAGACATCATTGTGGACTTCAGGCGGACTAGGAGTCATGCACACACACACCCATCTACATCAACGGAGCTGTAGTGGAGCGTGTGTCCAGTTTCAAGTTCCTTGGCATCCACATCTCTGATGACCTCACCTGGTCCCTAAACACTTCCACCCTGGTCAAAAAGGCACAGCAGCGCCTTTACTTCTTACGGAGCCTTAAGAAAGTTCACCTGAGTCCCAGGACCCTTGTGAAATTCTACAGATGTACCATTGAGAGCATACTCACAAACTGCATCTCAGTGTGGTACAGCAATTGCTCCGCATCTGACCGCAAAGCACTCCAGCGGGTGGTGAAAACTGCTCAACAGATCAACGGCACACAGTTAACTTCCATTGAGAACATTTATCACAAGGACAAGGAACATCATCAAGGATGCCTCTCACCCTAACCATGGACTTTTCACTCTCCTTCCATCCGGCAGGCGTTACAGGAGCCTACGCTCTCGTCTCGCACTAGTAGACTCAGGAAGAGCTTCTTCCCCGAGGCTGTGACACTTCTGAACTCCACACCACCAATCTAACCTGCACCTGCTCTCTTTCTGCACTGGTCACAGTACTTTACATACATGTATTTGCACTACTAATATTTTGCACGGACTACACATTGTTCAAGCTATCCCACTGTAAACTATCTAACGTTGTTACTGTACATAGCACATTAAACTATTTTTGTAAAAATATCATTGCACTACTGATTACTGGCATAGAATACATTGTTTAACAGTACTATTGTACACTCAAAATGCTGTATTTATTACCACTGCTCTTATGTTGCTGCTGTTCATAATGTACATATAATCCTACATTGCATTCTTATTTATATTCTGTACATTCTCTGCTTAATACTGTATATAGCAACTCCACTGTACATTCTGTAAATCATAGCTTCACTTACTCTGCACTTATATGTACAGTATATAAAACACTATATTCTTGCACTTCTGGTTAGATGCTAACTGCATTTCATCAGCTCTGTACTTGTACTCTGCATAATGACAATAAAGTTGAATCTAATCTAATCTAATCTAATAATAATTACTTAAGGGAGCAAACAAAAGTTATATGACTGAATTGAATTTTGCTTTGTATTAGAATAATTGGAGTAAGTATAAACGATGGAAGCAGAGGTATAAAGGATGAGGACACAGGAAAGAAGGAAATAATACGGCTTTTGTAAGCGCATGTCTGACGTCACCGCGCATGACGTCACGCGCGTGTATAAAGCCCAGCGCGTGCGAGAAGAGCGCGTCTGAATGAGAATGACGGAGTCCGAATCACTGCACTTCTCCATCGGAGTCCTGGGCATCTCTGGGGGTAGGTTGAGGAAAACAGAAGAAAGATCTTTTAGAGCGTACAGATCTATTATCGAGTAATTAAAATGATTGTCTCTGTTGTCTACCTCGAGTTTTAAAATAAATAAATAAATAAATAAAAGTACAAAATTAAATGTCGAAATTATAAATTATTATGGATATTTATTGTAAATGTTTATTAATAGGCTACATATAATATTCTTACGTGTTATTTTAATATTTTGTTTCTTATTTATTATTTCCCTAACGCCAGTAGAGGGCAAAACTAACGTGTGTACTGTGCGATAACTACACCGCTGATGTGAAAACCCTTAAGATGTATATCTTGATAGATTCTGTACATCGCTGGTCATCGTTCCCCTCCTAAATAAGATAGTAATTCTCACAATAATAATAATAATGTCTTATAGGTTCTTTGTTGCTTCTGGTGAACAACTATGCGAGCTCTCCAGACGAACCTCTGATCACAGACACAGCTTTAGGAGTTCTGCTCCTCATATTCGCTGCTCTGCTGGCTTATTCAGGTATGTTTTGCACACAGAAAAAGTACTTTTTTATTGCCATTAGTTTTATAGTCTTAGTTTATTCTCTTAGCTTTATAGTGTCAAAAAGTCTCAAAGTCTTTTTCATTAGTTACTGTATTAGATATCATTTGTTTGGGGCGGAGTTAACTGTTTTCCAGTTGGAGACAGGGAACTTATTTGTTCGAGTTTGTTTGTAGGCATTACACATTACACATTTAAATATGGTCTAACTAGTAATATATAAATGAACTTTGTTTAAAAAAAATAATAATAACAATTGTTCACATACAGTATATTTTTCATCACCCCATGTAAACTTTCTCTATCTTTCATTCACCATCTCACTGTCCTTTTATCCAGGTGTTCGACGCAGCCAGTCCCACAATGTACTCTTTGGTAGTCTGTGCCTGACAGTGTCAGCCCTATGGTGTGGTTCGGGTTTAGTACACATACTTGCAGGTGAAAACATAATAAATAGCAGCAGAGGGCTGAGAGACGCCATGGTGCCAGGCCTTGCAGCTTTCACTCTGGCACTGCTTGTCATTTGCATTGTGGCTGTTTTATGTCATGAGGTTGTCCTCTCATTCATCGCCCTGAGCATATGTCTCGCGTGTGCCCACCAGATTGTAGGTCTGGCAGACTCGGCCTTCGGACAGGCAGCCACCGCTGTCTGCTACCTCATGGTCTGTTTTGTGGGCGCTTACTTCGGAAGTGGCCGTTTGTTATCGTACATCACACAGAGAAAGATTGTGCTACCTGGAACATTTAAAAAAGATAGCGTGAAACCGATGCAAAGTCAAGAGGTTAATGATATTGTGACAGTTGGAATAATTATGAACTTGTTGTCAGCTAGTGTGCTAGCTTGTCCTCTGCTTGGCGTTGTCCCTAATCTTTTCTCTGGCCATGTGCCCTGGCTGTGGACCGCTGGCGTCTTCCAGCTGGGTGTGTGTGTTAAGAGCTACAGATCTATGGACACCCTGGCAGCCACTTTCTATGGCTTCACATCCATCCTGCGGTTCACTGAAGGGTACACCGCGCTAGTGGTGCACTTCACAAACCAGGTGCCCTATTCTCCAGTGCCATTCCCAGTTGTATTCTCAGTGTTGTTTTTCATCCTGGCCTTGTTTAACTTGCAGGGTGGGTTTGTGAACACCATCTACCAGCTGTTTTTTGTGGCATACTGTATAGCAATTGCATCCGAGCCCCAAAGCTTCTTTCAGAGGGGAACACAAGGTGTACAGGCTGCCATATTCATTGCCTCCGCTTTTGTGCTCTTTATAACCCTTTATAACATGGCTTCCTCAAACGAGATACCTACAGGTGCAGGCTTCCTTAAGAACCTGTTGGCCCGCAGTAATAGATTTGTCTTACAAACCAATAGCAAAGAGCTACACGCTCCCTATCTGGGCTACTCTAAATATGCTGATGCCGAGGTGTTGGGCCACGGCTGCAGTGTCCTGGCCGCATTTTCAATCACAGCCTCGTTTTCTAGTGGAAACCCCTTGGCTATTCTGATCCTGCCTTGGGCGGTGGTCTCCGGTGGTGTGCTGCACCTGATATGTGGCTCTGTTGCCTTCGCTCGAGGAAAGACCCTAGAGAGTTCGACTTTCATCCTTTACGGTATCATGTGGACAGTGTGGGGACTGACACGCTTCGGAGGCCTCTATGGAGATGTGCGTGGCCTACACCTAGCTGTGGGAATCATCAGTTTCATGCTCTTCAATGTGTTAGTGACAGCAGGGGCCCTGTTTCTCAACAAAGGCGCGTTCATCTACACCTTTACCTTCCAACTCATCCTCATTAGCTTCTTACTGGATGCAGTAGGCGCGCTGCCCTACGGCTACGATATCGGGGTGACCATTATCCTCGGGCTGGTCAGCTTCTACATGTTCCTGGCCAGCATTTTCAACTGCACCTTTAAAAGCCCACAAATGCCTTTCGGCGATCCTTTCATCAAGTTGAGCGGCTTTGGAGGAGGCAAAGACAGCTGCCCTCACCTTCCAGCCAGGAAGTCCTCATCCGTTCAGCAAATTGCAGGCGAGTCATGATAGCAAAAAAGGCTATGTACTGGCATTGCATGAATGCATATGTGTCTATACCAATTATATTTTCCTTTCTTTTATGACAGAGATCATGAAGAACGGGGGCATATGTGGAATGCCCACAGACACCGTCTATGTTCTTGTGGCAGCTTGCAATCGCCCACAGGCTGTCGAAAAGGCATATAGGTCAGTTACCTTCCCTACTGATAGCCTAAACTTAAAAAGCAGAGTCGGTGACACTTTAGTTCAAGGAGAAATTCTCAGTTTTAACTAGTTGCTTACTAGCATGCATATTACTAGCTTCTTGGCTGTTTATTAGTACGTATAAAGCACATATTCTGCATGAGCATATTCTACATCCCTTAATCCTACACCATACCTTAACAATTACTTTATTAACTATTAATAAGCAGTAATAAGGAGTTTATTGAGGCACATTTTGTAGTTAATAGTGAGTTTGATTCCTGCTCCACCAGTGTATGCTAACCATGTGATCACACCTCTGTAGGGTAAAGAAACAGGCTAAAGAACGACCGATGTCCTTATGGATTTCGTCTATAAAGCAGTTGGAACCAGTCAGGGAACAGATCAGCCCTCTTCTCTGGGACTTTATGGAAGCTGCTTGGCCATCATCCATTAGCTTAGTTATAGCTAGAGGTGGGTTATGTGATATTCACATTGTATCTGACAAATTTAATCCAAATTTAATCCAAACTTCTCCATTGCTTTTAGCTCCATGGATGGAATTCTTTGGATTGGGCGACTCATCCAAATATATCGGCACACCACAAAGCATAGCCATAAGAAACCCAGACTGCACTGTTGCTACACACCTCATAAATGCAGTATGTGTTGTCATCTTATTCTCATGGGGTTGTTTGACTTTATAATAGTCCTGTACTGTACAAACCATGCTTTCCTGTTTGACTAGGTTGGTCCCATTGCAGTGACCTCTGCTAATCCGACCGGAGAGGCAGATACTACCCATCATAACCAAGTTTATGCAAAACTTGGTGACAAGGTACAGAGGTGTTTTTTGTTTTGTTTTCTGAAGATTCATATGTATTACCCATTTGGGGAATAAAATGTAATTTGCATATATTCTACAGGTAGATGGGGTGCTGTGTGATGGGCCGTCGCCAGAGAATATCGCCTCCACAGTGGTAGACTGCACCAAAATTGAGAGTGGCCAGATTGGGTTTTTCCGTGTCGGTCTTATTCCTAAATCTAAGGTAACAATTGTCATTCCAGCATGGATGGCTCGCTATTCACAGACTTATGAAGGTGTCTGGAGTTAACGGCAAATCTGTTTTGTTGTGATTTTCTAAAGGTTCTTCAGATCTTCGAGGAGATTCAGAAGAAGCACACGCATGGTCAAATGAATGCAGCTTTTGAGACGGATATCACAGATCCTCACAGACATCTCGCAGTCTCTCAGAAAAGCCTGTCAGTGACTCAAACAGACTCTGGGCTTGGTCACATGACCCCTGCCGACTCACAGAGCTCTCTGGACCTCAGCCAACATGAGCGTCATGAGGAAGAAGACGAGACTTTATAGATACTGCCAAACACTGAATGTGTTAGCCACTTTAATTACTGAACATGTACAGTACAGCCTTTTAGTGTGTTACCATCAAGTATTTTGAACAGATGGGCCAGGAAACAATAAAATTACAATTATATGAATGAATAAAGATGGTAATAGGCCTAAATATTGCAAATAGACAATATTAATGTGTTTGGTGTTCTTTACCATATTAGTGTGCTTATTGTTATCTTACTAGTAATTTTAAACCCTTTTCTACTTATTTATTAATGTTATAACATATTAAAATGTAACACTGTGTATATTATTAATTTGTCAATGTGTAGTTTTATATTTGTAATAAAGTGTAGAGTTGTATAAAATATTGAAAATGAAATAAATATGGGCGGTCTACTGAAAACCTGTCACATTAGGGTCAAGCACTGAAGGTGTGTAACATCTATTGTTTTTCTGGATGGCGATGCATCAGTTGATAAGGGAAACAGTTAGCACAAAATTGTGAGGCCTTCTTAACATTTCTTTCAGCTGCTGTGGTAAGATGGCCCTGCAAATTTGTACTGTACATATTTGTCATTAATGGGAAATGTACAAATCTTATACCATCTTAAGTCTATAATTTTGGAAATCCTTGGCTTAAAATCATGACTCTTCTCTGCTTGGGATATACAGAGTGCAAAAACACTTGTCTTTCTAATACTGCCAATTATTTTACCAAACTGGAGCCTTAACTTCAAGCTGAAACAGTGAGAGTCATGAAGCTGTTTCAATTCCTTGAAAACACATTGCTATAAAACCGCTTTGCATGTTGTTTCAAGCATGCACAGATGACTTTAATCTTGCTTTATTTAGGCTATATTACTGAAAGGAAATATTTTTATTTTTCATTTACTATCTTAAAGGCAAACTCATCCTCCAGCAATCATTCAGGTCATGTTCAGATTAAGATTGTCAAGATTGCTTAAAAGATTGTTAATACTGCACACTGTTTTCCTGAAACATACCAAATGTTTTAGTGCCAAAGACCTCAGAGAGAAAGTGAGATTATGCCTTGCTAACATTTTGGCATTTGAAAATAACTTGAGACCATAACAAAATGCCATAAGAGAACCATATACATTTACAGGAGCCACTTACTGGTCAAATAAGTATTGCTTTAATCAGATCAAATACAATGTTTTTGTCAATAAAAGCTAATAATGTTCAATCACATGTGATTTTATTCTGATAGTAAATTATTTTGTATTTTATAAATCAATAAGAGGTATAATATTCTGACCACGTATGTTTTTTCACTCTGTTTGTCCTCTTAAAATTTGAGAATATTGTTTGCCTGAGTAAAATTTGTTAACTGCCAGTCATTTCTCTTTTTAACTCTCTTTTGATTCTGTTAAGAGTGAGAGAGAGAGGGTGGCTGACGGATACACTTAATATAATAAATAACCAATTATCATCAGTTTGTCAGCCAATTTTTTTTATATATGTTGCTGTTGAGCGTCATGAGAGTCTGTCTGTGCTTTGCTTCAAATTAATTAATCAGTAGTGAAGAAGGACGCAAATGCAGTCAAGGTTTGATCATTATGTTTGCTCCGTTAAACCGGACACGTCATGCTTTCACATAAAACACATGAAGCAGCTCTTGTTTTGTTTTGGGACTTTTGTATTTCTTCCTTCCTTTCATTTACTTCCTTCACTGTTAGTAAAACGATCTGATTTCTCAGCACTGAAGAACTAACAATTAAAAGTTGCAAATGAATGAAATCTGATCATATAATTACAACTGTCTGTAAGAACCTGGAAATGTCATTCAAGGAAAACTATGAAGGAACTGTCTTACTGGGTGCAAGCAGATAAAAGCAAGTAGAATCCGAAGAAATGACATGCGTGATTATATAACAATTATATAACAAGAGTGATTATTCAGTGGTTAATGCTGTTTTCGATTTATTGATCATTGTTAATTCATTTTTGTTCGTGATACTGTACATTAACTCTCACATACTAATGAGCTGATGAGTTGAATCAAGTGAGTTTGATGAGGGAGACAAACTAAATGAACATTCATTTATGTCCATTCGTATAACCTGTGTTAACATGTACTTGAGATAGTTTTATTCCAAAGACAGACTCTCTGAAATAAGAGAGTAAATATATAAATAAAGTAAAAAGAGAAGTAAAACATTTAAAATATTTTTTGGATCAAGCGATCTAAAATATTGGCATTCAGTATAAGGCATTAATATGTGCTTCATAAGTACTAATAAACAGCCAGTATGCGTGCTATTAGTGAGAATTAGCTCTTAAAATAAAGTGTTACAGAAGAATTTCATCTGGCTTTATTTAGGCTATATTTCTGGAAGGAAATAATTTTCTTTTTTATTTATTATTATGGCTTTCAGAGTCTTATAATCAGATTTCTCAAACAGCTTAGGGAAAACAAGGAAGTAGTGAAGTTAATTATAGACAAATGGCAGCAACAACTAGACGTCTTGTCGGCTTATAGATTTTTCTGTTTGCTTTGTTCTCATTTACAGGGTTACTTGATAGCAACTACAAACAAAGCTCAGTCTCTTTTAAAATAAAGAAAGAACATAAGGAGGACTTTTTTAAGTTAAACATTAAATGGACACTCAAAGGTCTATTGTGTTCTATGGGCTAATACGTGAAGAAGCCAAATGACAGCCGTAATAGGAGTGGCTTCCAACAGTTTCTATTACAAGAAGGGGTTTCTTTCCAGGAAATCTGAACGAAAGTAAGACTCTGGTGTGTCAGGCAATATGAATGTGTTTTTGTGTGCTTATTTGGGCAGGTGAACCAATGACCCTGCCTTGTCAGTTTATTTTATTTGCCTGCCCGTCTATGATGGGCACAACCTGCTCTTTGAATTCTCAGATGTGTCACGCAGCTGGCACGACATCCCAGGGCATCCTGTTTACAGCAGCATGAAACCTAGAACATGATTGAGGTGCAGTTTGGGTGGTACAGTGCCTTCATTCTTATTTTCAACCCTTTCATGGACTCAGCCCATATTGTGTGCTATGCAGGATGAGCAATTTCTCAATTGGAAATCAAGCATCAAACCCATATCTATTGAACACACATTGCTTTTATTTAGTCCTTATATTGTAGAAGGACAGAGAAAGATTAACAAAAGTACATTTGGCTGGAAATCCCTTTCTGACAGTGGCAGAAGTTGCGGTTATAATGCTAAAAAAGCTCTAATAGCAATAAATTATGAAGTTATGAGAGGTAGAATCTACCAATGAGTGAAGTCTCTATTGAAATAGAATGAAGCATGCATGATTAGTACAGTAAGAGGTAAATGATACAAAAAGGCAATATATAGTATATAGCAATTTGATGCTTTTGGACATTGTACCATTGTGTCATGGTAATATCATGAATCACGCTTCACTCTGGAAAAAAACTGACATCTAAAAAAAAAAAATGACTCATACTTTCAGTCACTTGTTTGGTGACTTGCATTTTGGAATGACTTCTCTGTTAGTGAAGAAGGAAATATACTGGATATAATAGTGAATGTGAACTTATTAGTCGGGTATGTGTGTGTGAAGTATAATTTTGGGTAGATACACTGTAAAAAATAATAATAATAGTTATTGTTGAAAAAAGTTCAAGTCAGCTTGATGTGCAACTACTGTCAAAACTTGGTTTTGTCAGTTTGAATTGGTTTGTTCACTGAATAACAAATGCCTCATTCAGCCAATACATCCAAAAAGACAACAATAGATTGCTCAAAAAATTCATTTAGTAACATAATACATCCATTTATTGTTTCGATAGCAGGATATGCAGTTTTATTGGACATTTAATATGACATTGGACATTTAATATGACATTTAATATTAATATTTAATATGCTATCTTTGTTTGAGAAGGAACAATCATCCTACAAAGCATAGATATCCAGGGTATATTGTACATGGGTGAACATACTGTAGGCTTGACACACAAACCTGTGACAAACAACAAATGTAGAAAGATGAGCTTCTTACATCACCACATAACAAATAATTAACAAAAATGACAAAATAACATTTCAATGAAGTCAAAAACAGCAACATGAAATTCTTTTAGACTGTGTTTGATTAGTTGGGGCAATAACTGATTAAAGTGATTGAAAAATAATAGATAAATAAATAAACGCACTAGTATTTGAGACTCAAAATATTTCATAGACCAGAAAATGTTTGCTGTTTTACACTTATACTGTATGTATAATATCAATGCCTTTAACATTATACACTTGCAAGCTCCACCACAATGACAAAAGGTAAATTGAAAAGCTCAAAAGCCATTACTGATATTTGATTATGATGCACAACAATACAGTTCAATATAGTAAATCCATGTAGTACATTATAATGACATTATAATAGCCCAAATCTGACTCAGGTTCAAAAGAGACCAATATATCAATGAATGAAGTAGAAAAACATCACTGTTAAATAATAATAATAATAATAATAATAATAATAATAATAAAAACATGAAACGTCACAAAACTGATCAAAACGTTCAGATTACAGGAGGTATTGTCTTGTTTGACAACCCAGAGCTTTGAAATCTTTCCATTCTTAGTGAGGAAGAAGGAAATAGACTGGATAAAACAGTCAAATGGAACATGTCAACATGATCTTTTACGTGACACGTAATTGTAGTGCACACATTTCTGGACATGAACTGATAGTATGTATAAAATCAGTGTATTTGAGTAGCGTTTGAAGTTGAAGTGGTCTACAGTTTTACAATACCTTAAATTAACAAGTCAGGATTGTTTCAAAAAATAACCCTACAGTAACTACATGTTGTTAATTAATATTTCTCAGTACACTACATTTTACACTTCAACCTTAAAATAAAGTATTAACCAATATTTTCCTTTCAATACACCTGCATGTTTTAATCATTGAGAAAATCACATTAATTACTGACAGGATCAAGACGGAGCTTGCAGCACGCTATTTTCCCCTCTTTATAATTTCTTTATAACTCTGATTCAACTTCAAATAACTAATTATGTTTTAATCAGTGAGTAAAGTAGAAAAACATCACTAGTTAAAGAATGAAGATGACTGGAATAGAACACGCTGAGAGGTAAATGATGGGCTAATTAGAAAATTAGGTTCTGGACATCTATCATAGTAATACATAATGGTCCTCTACAATATTTTGTCAATCTAAAAGTGAAAACCAATTAATCAAACACACGTTTAGGGGTGTGGAGCCAAAACTCCCCCTTACAAATTAAAAAAATTATAATAATATAAATAATAATAATAATAATAATAATAATAATAATAATAATAATAATGTTTATTCAAGTGTATAATTAGTATGCGTCTTTTAAACTAACAATAAGAAATGACACTTTCAGTTTATGTACTTCTCGAAAATATACTTATTTCACTACTGTTTACTAAGGTTTTACTACTGTTACATAATGTATACTTAAAAGTACACTTTTATAAACTAAAAAAGGGCCAATTTATTCCCATGTAGCATTGAAATAGTACACTTACAGGCATACTTCTAGTACATTGATATTAGTATACTTAAGTATACAAGTATAATTAAAATATATTTGAACTTTGCTTAAGCTTACTTAATAAAATTACTTGAGGTATCCTTATATTTATATAAGTTACATAAGTATATTTGTACTTATTTTATATTTGTAAGGGTAATTATTTACATTTACATTTAATCATTTAGCAGACGCTTTTATCCAAAGTGAGAACAATAGAAGCAATCAGACCAACAAGAGAACAACAACAGTATACAAGTGCCATGACAAGTCTTAGTTAGTCTAGTACAGAACACGTAGCCAGTTTTTTTCTTTTTTTTAAGAATATGCTAGACAAGAAAAGAAAAGGTAAGTGCTAGTATTAGTTGGTTAAGTGCCGGACGTAAAAGATGAGTCTTTAGATGTTTTTTGAAAAGGAGTAAAGACTCAGCTGTTCGAATTGAGATCGGGAGGTCATTCCACCAGCCGGGCACAGTCCAGGAAAAGGTCAGTGAGAGTGATTTTGAACCTCTTTGGGATGGCACCACAAGGCGTCGTTCACTTGCAGAGCACAAACTTCTGGAGGGCACATAAGATTGAACTAGTGAGCTTAGGTATGTTGGTGCCGTGCCAGTGGGCAAGCATCAGTACCTTGAATTTGATGAGAGCGGCTACTGGTAGCCAGTGTAACCTGATGAGGAGAGGAGTAACGTGAGCTGTTTTTGGCTCATTGAAGACAACCCTTGCTGCTGCATTCTGGATCAGTTGCAGAGGCTTGATAGTACATGCAAGAAGGCCCGCCAGGAGAGCATTGCAATAGTCCAGTCTGGAGAGAACAAGAGCTTGGACAAGAAGTTGGGTGGCTTGCTCTGACAGAAAGGGTCTAATCTTCCTAATGTTGTATAAGGCAAATCTGGAGGACTGGGTCGTTGTAGCAATGTTGTCTGTGAAGCTTAACTGATGATCCATCACAACTCCTAGGTTTCTGGCTGTCCTGGAAGGAGTTATGGTTGATGAACCCAGCTGTATAGAGAAGTTGTGATGAAACGATGGGTTAGCTGGAACCACCAGCAGTTCAGTCTTAGTAAGGTTGAGCTGAAGGTGATGGTCATTCATCCAGCTAGAAATGTCACTCAGACAGGCTGAAATGCGAGCAACTACCGTCGGGTAGTTGGAATGAGAAGTAGATTTGAGTGTCATCAGCGTAGCAGTGATAAGAAAAGCCATGCTTCTGAATGACAGATCCTAATGACGTCATGTAGATGGAGAAGAGAAGAGGTCCAAGTACTGAGCCTTGAGGAACCCCAGTAGCTAGTTGTTGTGACTTAGAAAACTTCACCCCTCCAAGACACCATGAAGGATCTATCAGAAAGGTAGGTCTTAAACCACAGGAGTGCGGTTCCAGAGATGCCCATCTTTCTGAGGGTGGACAGGAGAATCTGGTGATTAACGGTGTCAAAAGCAGCAGACAGGTCCAGCAAGATGAGTACTGAGGATTTGGAAGCTGCTCTTGCCAGTCACAGGGCTTCAGTAACCGAGAGTAGGGCAGTCTCAGTTGAGTGGCCACTTTTGAAGCCAGATTAGTTGCTGTCCAGGAGGTTGTTCTGTACAAGGAACATAGAGAGCTGGTTGAACACAGCTTGCTAAAGTGTCTTTGCAATGAAAGGAAGAAGGGATACCGGTCTGTAGTTTTCTAGAAGTGCTGGATTTAGAGATGGTTTCTTCAGCAGTGGGCTTACCGGAGCCTACTTAATTGCTGAGGGAAATGTTCCAGAGTAAAGAGAGGAGTTGATAATGTGAGTAAGTGAAGGTATGACTGAAGAAGAAATCGCTTGAAGGAGGTGAGTGGTGATCGGATCCAGTGGGCAAGTAGTAGGATGACTGGACAGGATAAGTTTGGTAACGTCCGTCTCTGAGAGTGGAGAGAAGGAGGAGAGAGAGTGTGCATTAGTCGTTGTGAAGTTATCCTCAGTCTGCGGTGTGGAGAATTGGTCACTGATGGTTCTTGTCTTATTTGTGAAGAAAACTGCAAAGTCGCCAGCTGTAAGAGTCGATGGAGGAGGAGGTGGAGGCGGATTAAGAAGAGAAGAGAAAGTTTTGAAGAGTGTGCGAGCATCATAACAGTTGTTAATTTTGTTGTGGTAGTATGATGTTTTAGCAGTGAAGACATTTGCAGAGAAGGAAGAGAGAAGAGACTGATACACACTGCGGTCGGTAGCGTTTCTTGATTTATGCCATTTCCTCTCTGCAGCCCTGAGTTTAGAGCGATGTTTACAGAGAACTTCGGACAGCCAGGGGGCAGATGGGGTGGTGCGTGCTGGTCTGGATGACAGTGGGCAAAAGTTGTCCAAGCAAGAGGTTAGAGTGGAGCAAAGAGTGTCAGTAGCACTGTTCGTGTCCAGAGCTGAAAACTGCGAGAGTGAAGGAAGTGAGGATGAAACCACAGAGGATAGGCGAGATGGAGAGAGTGAGCGCAGGTTCCGTCGAAAGGTGACCTGCGCTGGAGTGTGTGCTGCTTCAGGAGTAAATGCTAGGTTAGCAGTAATGAGGAAGTGGTCTGAGGTGTGCAGTGGAGCAACTAAAGAGTTGTCCACAGAGCAACAGTGTGTGTAGATGAGGTCCAGTTGGTTGCCTGATTTGTGTCGCTGTAGTAGACACTCGCTTGATATCAAATGAGGCGAGTGGAGTGTTGAAGTCAGCAGCCTGGGGTTTATCTAGGTGGATGTTGAAGTCACCAAGCAGTACCAGAGGAGTACCATCTTCAGGAAAGTTTGATAGCAGCACATCCAACTCCTCCAATAAGTTTCCCAATTGACCTGGTGGATGATAAATGACCACAAAGTGGATTTTAACAGGGTGGGTTACAGTAATTGCATGTGATTCAAATGAACCATTACCTGTAGGTGATGGTTGAAGGTCAAATTTCCAATCTTTTGATATTAGGAGACCAGTACCTCCACCCCTCCCAGTCGTACGAGGAGTGTGGGAACAAGTGAAATTAGTGGAGAGGGCTGCTGGAGTGGCAGTGTCTTCAGGTTTGATCCAAGTCTCAGTTATTGCCATGAGGTTAAACCTGGAATGAGTAGCAATAGAAGAAATGAAGTCTGCTTTGTTAACAGCAGACTGGCAGTTCCAGAGACCAACTAATTATTGTCCTATTAGTTGCATTGTCTGTGTCTTTTATTTTTATTATTATTGCAAAGAAAGGCTTAGAAATGCTTTTAAAAGTATTTTAAAACAGAGAGGATAATGATGGTTATGGGAGTGGATGTCTGACGTATGAAAACATGTCAAACATGTCAACACTTCACTTTCCTGTGCTACACATAGGCAGGTATCGTTTTGTTTAATGACTAAGAGCTTTGGAATGACTTTGTATTTATTTAGTAAGGAAAAAGGAAATAGATTGCATAAAACTAGCAGGGTCACAGAAAGTTTTAATGTAATCTCATCAGTTTTCAAAAGTATGTCAAGTGTAATTCTACCACAAACACTTTTGCAAATGAACTGATATGGAAGTATCTGTGTATTTATGTGCTGGACAGTTTCTAAAGTAAATTCTTTCTTCAGTTCCCTATCCACCTTATTCCTGCGCCCCATGATGCTTTGCGCGAATTATGGGTGTTACGTCCGTGAGGCTGTGAACACTCAGTGAAAGGCTCGCTCTATGAATGCTATTATACATTTTATGAAAATGACATTTAAAAGTTTAAAAGCAAAAACAAGGTACTTTCAACAGACTTTGAATAACCCCTATTCTTTCCACAGCCAATATCACTGTAGTAATATATATCTGTATTATGTAACATATGTTGCCTTAATCAAAAATGTTCATTAACTTCAGCATTGCAAGATACTATTTCAAAGTGATTTCCGTCATTTTGACAGATAATAAATTGCATTTACCTGTGAAAACAAACAAACCTGGAAAGAGACGTGAGGATTTGAGAAGAAAAACAAGAGATTCTCTGTGCATTCCAGTGAATTATCGATGGAATATATGATAAATTAAATTGGGAGAACAGACCACAGATGTGCAGTATATGAATTATGCATACATTTGCGATCAGAATTATTCAAGGCTACAAGAAGACACTGTAAATTCCTAGACAAAGCAACTGAGAAAAACCATTTATAAACTTCCACAGACTTGCAGGATTACCTGATGAAAGGAGGAACAACATTTCACAAGAGTACAAGAGTGCATAGTACAAGAAGAACACTAGACACAAATGGCCTTCATGTCAGTACACCTTGCCGAATGCCACTCTTGACCAAGAAGAACATAAAAGGCCTTGTTGTGTCTTGTTATGGGTGCTTTGCTGTTGCAGGGAGTGGAAATCTTGTCTGTTTGAAGGGCACTATGGATTCTTTGAAGATGCCTTGGTGCAGAAAATGAAGCTTGATGATGAGTGAACTCTCCTGCAGGACGATCATCCCAAAGTACACATCCAAATCTACTTATGCTTGGTTCAGGGGTCAGTCGTAGAATATTCTTCAGTGGCCTGTTCAGTCCACTAAATCTTCAGATAGGTCTTTGGTGAGATTAGAAGAAGCCAGTGGAAACATGAAAACCAAAGATTATCAGCCATAATGGGCCAAGGTTCCAGTAGAGAGGTCTCAGAAGCTTCTAAGCAATTAAGAGCAATGTTTATTTAAGGTTAGAAAGAATAAAAGATTCTGCACAACAATGTAACTCTTGGGGGTTGAATACTTTTGTACTGGAATGTTTAGAGCCAATTTTATTTTTGTTCATTTTTCATCAGCTTTACACTCAAGAGGCGAGACACTGCAGGTGAATAGGGTAAAAAAATTAACTAATAGTTATCACCTTACTTACCAAGTTGATTGATTACATTGATAATTGCAAACATTTTTTGTATTACAAATTTTCTAAAATGTTATATTTTAATATGCAAATGAGGCATTATTTAATGAAATATGCGCTAATTTGCATAAATTTCTAGTACAGAAATCTGAACACTGGATGAAGTTAGTTTTAAAATTCTTGTTTATTTTTTTTGACATATTAGAGTCAAATGTTTTTACAGAAGGAATTCTGGGTATCTCTTTTTGTCACTCCATAATTCAGAAAATACTTTGAACAGCTAGAAAACAATATATTTTCAACGTTTTTTGGGGAATAAAATGTTTTATATAATCAATATAATCAAGAAAATTACATATGAACAAATCCCTCTGTAAAAACCTTCAGAATAAAGACAGGAATAAATATGTAAAGTTTGGTGTGCTAGAGTGCCACTAAAGTGGAGATATATGGCTCAGAGTTGGAGAAAAAACTCATTTTGAGAAAACGGCCTTTAAAAATATATATTGTAATTGAAATCTATTGACACAGAGAGAAAAAGTGCTATAAAAGAAATACTTAACAGTGTCTTTTGGATGTTTTCTTTCCATAAGTCTGAAAAAACACTTTATGAAAAGCCAAAAAGCCCAAAATCTAAATATTGACAGGTGCATGAAAAAACTCTGTTTTTGCCTGCAGTGTCTCCCCTTATTTTTGTTCATTTTTCATCAGCTTTACACTCAAATGTGTATTAATAAACTTTCTTTAATAGTTTACTGGTTCTTTGGTTGAATTGGTTTCATGACCCTTTTTTCATGGCAGCAGAATGTCTTGCAGGTCAAGGGGGTGGAATAATTTTGATTGCAACCATATTTATACAACTATCATCTCCAAACTATAATATATGGTTTCCTTTTTTTTTTTGATTTGGTCTGCACATTGCTGTATATTTACTGCATGCAGTGCATTGCATATTTTCTGCAAATTCTTAAATATCTTGCTTTGTGTTTATTTTTTATATTGTCCCTTGTGTGTTCTGTATTTGTTGTCTTAACTGGTTTTATAGCATGAACGCTTAATAGCTTGCTTGGAAAAGCATTTTAATATAAGCTCAGTAAGCTTTGATTTTCATGACAAAACAAATCTTCATGTCAGTATTTTATTAGACAGTTATAAAGCACATTTGAAAAAAGAAATCTCATGCATACAGTTTCTCAGTTCACAATACAAATACAAGCATACTTTGCAGAGATAATATTTAAATACATTTTCACTCTGGTTGAATTGCTCATTGATTTCTAAGTGCTTCTGTTTAGTATATTTACTCTTGATCAACAAAGGCATGATCCACTGAAAGAGTACATAAATAGCAATAAATTAATAAAAAATTACAGTTCAGTATTAGAACACTTTTCAAACTTCACAAGCATTGGCAAACATATAATACATTTACACATCTGTAACAGGTTTATGTAGCTAATGCTTACTTAATACGGGCTTCAACAATGCTCACTTTAACATGTTTTCAGGGTGATACTCACAATAGCTAATAATGTAGTGAAGTGATATCAAAATTGCTTTATATACATGTAAAGTTTAAGTTCTATCTTCATATACAAATTGAAACATCCTTCAAATTGAACAAAGCAAGTAAAAGTGCTGTCAATGCTGATGTTGGTAGTAATTCTACAACATGTTGCTTTTTACTCGTTCAAAAATCTGCCTCACTTTCAGTGCAGGCACACAACCTTCACGAAGAATGCTGATAGTTCCTAAAGATGAACAAAATGTTATTAATAATAATGGAATATAATGATAATAGGATATCAGGTGTTTGGGATATCAGCTTACCTTCATCAATTTTGAGGCAGTTCACTACAGTTGATGCCACCAACTCATTAGATTCACCATCACACAGGACTCCATCAATCTTGTGACCAAGACGGCTGTTTCAGAACAAAAGAAAACAATACTTTGATTATGCTCACTGCCACAGCGAAGACGTTTAGTATTGCAAATTAGTTATTGTTTTAAAATAAAATGTCAAGACAAGCAGAAAACACATCCTTCCTAATAATAAAGTTGGCTTCAGAAGAAGTATACTTTAATATAAGAGGTAAACCTTTAATTACAGAACACTCTGCTGTAATTAAGTGAAAGAATCAGTGCGCCTAACAATAGAGTGTTGTGGTTTGTTCTTGTTAAAGTTTTTTGAAGGTAGCAGAACAGCCTGGATTATGCAAAAAAAAAAAAAAAACATATTCACAGTGCATTTGTTTGGCAGAGTTTGTATTCACTTGCAGTACTTAGCCTCTAGCACTTGTTAGGGCCTTTATAAACTTACTTGATGACCATATCATGGTGGGTACTGTCAGCTTCTCCACTGGGATTGGCTGATGTAATGGCCAATGGGCCGGTGAATTCACACAGGTGAGCAGTAGTGGTGTGGTCAGGTACTCTAATCATAATGCTATCTCTGGTCCCCACACGGTCATATGCAGGACCCACACCTGCGAAAAATATAAGCAGTGAAAATGACTGGAGATGATAGAGAATCACAGATTTTGCTCAGTAAAGTTTTCTTTTGGTTTGGTGATATCCCATTTTTGATAATAGAGTTCGGTGTAAATGCAAAATGTTGTATCTGTTAATAACCTTACCAAGTTTGAGGAGCCATTCGCACTTTGGGACAATGCAACTAATGCCTCCGGGGTAGACATTTCTCATGAACTCCCAGAGCAGAGGGCTGAAAGGAGGTTTGGCGGCCACAAGCTGCTCCACACTTGAGATACAGATGCACACTGGCTTCTCTGCAGGACGGTCCTAACAGAGAGAAAAGTTTGTGGGTCAGTTTACAAGAGCGCAGGCATTTGATGATTTGTAAGACAATATTGTGTTGCTTTTCTGCAGGCATGTACTTTGATAGAGTAGATCTTCTCAATTGCACTGGGGTTCTTGCATGAAGCAGCCAAGGCATAGACAGTATCTGTAGGAATGCCACATACTCCATTGTTTTCCAATGATTTGGCAATCTTGAGGAGTCCGCTGGTTTCCCGAGAATTAGCGATGAAACATGGATATGTGGTCTCAGATTCCTTCTTTTTCTTGTTTTGGATAACGCAGATCAATTAGTCAAGGAAGTTTTTTTTATGATTATGAATGTAAACATAATCTTCATAAACATTTTGTCATAATTGAACTAATACCTTGATAAGGGAAGGTCCAACTGGAATCAGGGTTTTGGAGAAGATACTATTCACAAGGGATGCTAGCATGCCATACAAACATATGATGGCGAAAACTGCTAGCATGGCAACTAAAGAAAGAGTTTCAAAGCAGTGTGAGGTAACTTTTACATATTATTCATGTAGTTTCATCTTCATCTTCACAATACGTTTTCTTACAAAATGTATTTGTGTACAGTACCTTCTAGCTGATAGGGCAGTCGTCCAAGAGCAGAGAGGAGAAAACAAACTATGATGACCTCCATGATGGTGGTCAGTGCCAAAAGAACAAGATTGTTGTAGGCCGCTGTAAAGAAAGAGTCCAATTCGCAATGCTTAAAAACACAGGAATCAGTTGTGAGAGTTTATGATATGTATTTGTAAACAGACCTACCAACTAAAATCAAGAAAGCGTTAATGACCAGGAATGCTATTGCTCCAGCTGCAAAGCCATTTGCTGACTCTGTGGATATTTGCAAACGATGTCCTGCAGGAAAAATAGATCTTAGATTTCTACTCAAAATTGTAGCCAAGTATTTTTTTTTATTCTATCTATGAATTAGTACATTTTCATACCTGCAAACCTAAACCAGCTCCAAGTTGCCCAAATAGCCACATAAAAGGAGGGAATGACAGAGCCGAATCTCTGGCCACCTTGTACCTGTAGTCGACTGACGTAGGCCTGGATGATGGCTCCTGGGATGAGCACCCAAGGAACAGTTAGGTCGAAAAATGCCAGGCCGGGCTGAATGCTATGGATGGCTGAGAGTGCAGCCACTCCATTGGAAAGATAAAATAAAGCATCAGAGAGCTGTGCACCTTTATCCTCAGACTCATTTATTTTGGACCTCTTGAGGTAACTGAGATATTTCTGCAGGGATTCGGTGGAGACAGGCTGGGGTCCAACTGGGATCAAAGACTTCTCAGCAATGGTGTTGATGAGGCGTGCAAAGGTGCCATAGTAGGACAGGAGAGTGAAGAGGGAGCAGGTCACTCCAAAAAAGATGTAGTACCTCTCAATGGGAATCTGGGAGATGGTTGATATGGTCACCAGGACAAAAAATGAGTTGTGAACTAGCTCAAGAGTGTCTTTGTGTAGACTTGCGATGCAGAAAACCAATGCAGCAGACACGAAGAACCAGTTGCCAACCATGGCGTGCCTTACTTCACCAGCTTCAGTCCGGCCAATGGTTACTGATACCACATGCTCTTCCCAGGTCTTCACCAACCAAAACACGCAGTGCAGGCCAAACTTGGTTGCATGGTAGCAGTCTTGACGCAAGTATGCATAATAGCTAGATAGAAGCTGAGCAGCAGAATTGATGGTTATCCAGATGGCAGCTACTGAGACCGACGGGAAGTAGTTAAAGGCATAGAAGGCGAAGATAAATGGTGAGACTGTGTCGCAGAAGAACCCCAAGGCCATAGGTTCAGCATATTTTGTGTTTTTCTTCTTCTCTTGGCCCAAGCTTTGGGAGCTACTTGCGTTAGTGGTTCCTAGTAGCAGTACGTTGAAGAGAGGGTTTCCAAAACCCTTTAGCACATAGCGTTGGGCCAGTCCCTTGATTAGCAGTGCTGATGAGCCATATATGGCAAAGAGCAGAATAAGGAGCTCCAGAACCCCAGAAACCACCAGAGCCCACCCTGCTACCAGACCAATAGCCTCAAATATCAGTGTGAGGGTGATGGCCCCAAACACAAAGGGCATGATGTAGTTTACAGTTGCTGAACAGAAGGCCAGCAGAAAGGATAACAGAATGTAAGGTACCAGCCCAGCTATGGCAGACTCCTTGATGAACATTGGAATGTCGGTTTTGTTAATACTAGTGTCTGTGAACAGATCTTGAATGGTGTTATTTATCGATGTTGATTCATTGAACAGGTTTGGACTTTGTTGGTTGGCACCTAGGAAAATTCTTGTGGCCCCATAACTGCCCCACAGCACTGCGTATCCTACAAAGGACGTCCCACTCAGATGGTCATATTTTCGGAAAGAAATCAAGCCTGCCACTAGCTGACACACTCCACCAATTAGAATGAGATGAACACCTGTATAAATTGACATAAGATGCAAAGAAAAGGATGCATGATGTAGATGCTAAACTGAACTAGCATAAATGCATAACATGTATAGGTTTCAATTGTTTTCTGATATTAGCATATAATGGTATAATTATTGTTTGTTAATTTAAAATGACAAAACAATGATCTGCAAAGACCTGCTAATATGTTTTCCACTCCCTCTGCAGGAACGCCAGTCCTGGCCCCATGGAAGTTCTGCAGTAGGACAAGGAAAGCACTGATGCCATTGGCCAGAAGCCCAAGCACACCCGGCTCTCCATAAAAACTTGCCGGAAAGCCACTTGCTGATGCCATGAACTTCCCTTTAAATGTAGCTTTCTGCTGATAAGATTAAGTTGGGTAAATAGCACATAATGATAGACAGTAAAGGTTATACAATATATATACTTTCATCAGTCAAATCATCTCATAATCAAAAAAAAAATAATATATAATAATAATTCACAGCATGCTTAAATAAGTTTACCAGATTTGATCAGCCTAAATTATTTGATATAACTAGGTTAATAAAAATAACTTATAACTGATGGATATCAGCCAGGTAAACAGCATGCTAAAATATTCTGCACTTTTAGTGGTGGTTATATGCATACTTCTACAAACAAATTTAATGTATCATAAAGGACCATTAAACACCTTCATAAAATGAAGCAGTCAAAGCCGAGTTAAAATGTGCCTCGTAATTCTATGTGCCAAAAGACTTCTCATATCTTGAGTGTGCACTAAACAGCCTATTCATGGGTGTGTTTAGTTTCACATTCTCCCTCCCCTCTGTAGGTAAGCAGCGCAGGTGTCCAGTTCAGCAAACAGCTGAGCAGTAGCCAAACGCTTTTCACAGAATGGATGCTTCAGTCTTCAGGCATTAAAACTCAAACTGCCTTTCTAACACAGATGTCTGAAGGCTCTCAGCTGAACAATGATAATATTACATAACTGTCTAGGTGGTGGTTCAGTGACAACTGCAGAGATTTAATCTGTTTCATTTTAAACCACCAGCAGACAGGAGTCAACATAGACAGCTGTCTGTGGACAAGGCTTGAGGATAAACTAACAGTAAGTTTGAGCAGACTTTTATATATCCAGATTAAACAAAATCAAAACTAAATAGGCAGTAAAACTGTTAGTGTTGCTTTGTATATTTATGTTGCTTAGGTTTTTATTATATGGAACAAAAGAATTACAGAAATAATAGACTTACCTAGTGAAGATCCTTGATCTGTGATGAAGTGTTGAGATGCTTGTGAAGAATGCTTTAAGTTTATAGAAACAAACTCAATGGAGCTGGGAGGAGTTACAGAGATGTCAACCAACCCATTTCCTCATCAGTGATGACATCACTGACCCTTTCAATAAGACAGTTTGTTTCCTGCTGAAAAAATCCCACCTATTAATCTAAAAATAGTATTACTTTGGGAAATCCAGCCCTGGTTGTTCTTTAGGTTTAGTGGGTGTATCATTGTCTTTTGACGTTCAGTACTATATAAAAAGGACATGCAGACACTTGACTCTAGCACATCAGCATCCTCTACCTACAACCATTTCATCTCTACGCTGAAACAGGGAGAAGAAGCCAACATTTCTTCAACTTTACATCATTGACAAAAGATATCAAGCATCTTCATATCCTGAACAAAAACTGACAACATGCTTTCAACTTTACAGGTAGAGAAAATGTTATGCTGTCATGTTCTGACATAGTTGAGCAGTTTATAGGTTTATGTATGCTTGCTGAATTTTTAAAGAAAAACAGTGTTTGTTTTATTATTATTAATTAATTTGTTAATTAATTATTTTATTTTTTACTGAAGTGTATTATTGAAGCCAAACTATTTACAATAAGTGTTGTTGGGGTTTTTTATGTTTCATAGAAGGAAAAACTAGTATTACATAAAATGTTATCAAATAAAAAGGCATTTGACAAGCATGTCAGCTTTTTTAATTGGCATGCATAAATGAGAACAAAACATATACTATATACTAACTTCATATACTAAATGTATAGCTGAGTCACTCAAAGATAAATGTTTGTACACAGAGATCCACCAGATACTTGTCTGCTGTTTCTGCTGCTCGAGGACTCCATAAGTCTGCACTAGATGGTGAGCAAGCTCTACTGTCACAGCTTATTTGTCAATAAACTGCTGTTTGTTAACTAGTAATGGAAAAGAAAATACGTTGAAAGTCAAAGCTTTTGTTAGGGTCTGGAATTTAACATTTATACAGAATGACTAATTGACTAATCTAGAATAGTCACTGGCACTCAGAAGGACGGGTGCTATCCAGCAATGTCAAGTGTTTCAGTGTTAACTTACACTTTATCTTGTTACCCTGTTTTTAGTGGCAGAGCGTCCTGCCCCTGAGGAAACAGTGACCAGCAGTTTTGGCAGGTTCATTCAGAGTGTCCAGCCAAGGCATCTGTCACCAACCGTGCTGCAGCGCAGCAAACGCATGGTTCTGGACAGCATCGGCGTTGGACTTCTGGGAAGCACCACCGATGTGTTTGATCTGGCCCTTCAGCACTGCCAGGTAGGGCACGGTCCCGATAGTAAATTGTAAACTTTAGAGAAAACGGCCTGTGTTTTTCCATCATTAAGAGATGCCATTTTCAGTAGAACTGAGTGAAGTCAGGTCTGTGTAATCAGAAACAGTGGTGTACAAACATAGCCCATGTTTAAGCAGTAATTTTGACCATTTCTGATATGTTGATATGTGAATGAGTCATTTATCCTCTTCCCCAAGCACATGTATGCTCCTGATGACGTCAGCTTCGTCTACGGCCGCCGAGGCATGAAGCTCTCTCCAACCCTCGCAGCTTTTGTCAATGGAGTAGCAGTAAGTGTCATCACGTGCATTGAGTTGTAACTGTATTTCCTAGCTCAGATTACACTGGATGTGTAATTCAACATCCTGGTCACATACGCAGTGTTTCTCCAGAAAGACCTGTTCTGCAAGCCTGAAATTAGCTTCCAGACAAGACGGTCAATGAAGCATTAAATTCCAAACTTGTTTTGTAACATTCAGCACCATTTTTGGCAGCCAGTTGTGGTAATGTAAAAATAAACATCTCAAGTTATGAAACCTTAGCAATGTGGAACTTTCATGGAGTACAAAAACATCCATAGTCTTGTAGGAAAGTCTGCTGTGGACCCTCCAAATTGAGTGTGTTAAACCAATAACACTTGAGGAAGTGTTTCAAATAGAAACTAGACAGGCTGTGTTATTGGATCTTACTCATACCGCCGACAGTCATGCACAGGATTTTCCTTTTCCCTTGTAGGGCTTTGCCTATGCTAGAGAAGATGTCTGAAGGCAATGACATGACAATCAGACATGAATACCAATGTGTAGAAACATAAACCATCATCCCAGAGCTGTCACTCTAGACCTTGATTGACATGTCGGTTTTCCACAGGCTCATTCAATGGACTTTGATGACACTTGGCATCCCGCGACCCACCCCTCTGGAGCAGTACTGCCTGCCCTCCTTGCAATAAGCGACATGTTGCACAACAACAGCAAACCAAGTGGGCTTGACTTCCTAACCGCCTTTAATGTGGGCATCGAAATTCAAGGCCGACTGATGAGATTCTCCAACGAGGCTCGCAACATCCCTAAGAGGTTAGAGTCCATTTTTTATGTCTCAACTTAAGTGAGCGAGAGCAATAATTGCAAGTCTAAGTACAGCACAGCGTGAATAAAAGCATGGATATTCTGTGAGGTAAAACACACGGAGCTGGGTGGGTCGGAGCATCGCAGATGCCATGTGAAAGTTCACAAAGCTCCTTCAGACAGCTGTTTATGCAGAGCAGTTCTGTTTGTGCTCCGAGACACTTATAATTTGTTATTTCCTGAGTGCTGTGAAAACAGAATCCACCTGGGTTCTGGAATTATGTCCAAAGCTGGTTGAATTTTACTGGAGCTTGCTATTACTATTTCAGACTTTTACAGGGTTTTCACATGGCAAACAATAAAAAAAGAGTGTAAATATTAGACATACTCATTTTGAAGGAGGAAGGGAGACATATTTAGAGACCTGTGCCCTCATTTGGGTGTGGACAGATTTGATCTTAGAGTATGTGTACATTTTTTATGCATACGTTCGTTCTCTGAATTACACGTATGCACATTTGAGAAATGATTGTAAGATCAAATGTAGGTATGGTTTCTATGCAACATTTTAGAAATGAAGCCCATACAAACTACTGGAGACACAACAACAATAGAAAGCCGTATTGTGACGGGATTAGGAGAAACTCGCAACAGTAGTTTGAACAAGTATAAATACATATTTTATTGCAAAAGCAAAACTTTTGGACACTGGACGCATCGAAACTTCCAGTGTCAAATGAAGTATACTTTGAAAATCATGTGTTTGGCTGTCCCCAAAACTGAAGAACAATTTAAGCTTTAGATAAGAGTCAAGTCAAGTCACCTTTATTTGTATAGCACTTTATACAACACTGATTGTCTCAAAGCAGCTTTACAGTGTCAAACAGGAAAATAGTTTGCCAATAATGCAAGAGGACAATAACAAAGAGTAATTTTTCTGGTTAAAGTCAGTTCATTGATGATTCAGTGATCACGCTAGAACAGTTGTGGATAGTTGATTTAATCTAATCTGGTAAAATAATGACCATGCTCTTTCTCTGTCTTTCCCATCAGGTTCCATCCTCCCAGTGTGGTGGGCACTTTGGGCAGTGCAGCGGCTTGTGCTCGCCTCCTGTCTCTGGATCGCAATCAGTGCAGTAATGCCTTGGCCATCGCTGCATCTTTGGCAGGTGCACCAATGGCTAATGCTGCAACGCAATCCAAACCTCTTCACATCGGTAACGCCTCACGCCTGGGTCTCGAAGCAGCCCTGCTGGCGTCCCGTGGGTTGGAGGCAAGTCCTCTAGTCTTGGATGCAGTACCTGGTGTAGCCGGGTTCAGTGCTTTCTACGAAGACTATGCCCCGCACCCCATCAGTTCCCTAGAGGAGGACGAGCACAGCTTCCTTATAGAAACACAAGACATCGCTTTCAAGCGCTTTCCTGCACACCTCGGCATGCACTGGATCGCCGATGCTGCCGCTGTCGTGCACAAGACCCTAGTCGGCCTGAAAGAAGGCAGCATTTCTCCAAACCTGGTGCAGGATATCCTGCTTAGGGTGCCACTGTCCAAGTACATCAACCGTCCATTCCCGGAGACGGAGCACCAGGCACGCCACTCCTTCCAGTTCAACGCCTGCACCGCCCTGCTGGATGGAGAAGTCACAGTGCAGTCCTTCCAACCGGAGGCCCTCCTGCGGCCCGAGCTTCAAGCGCTCCTCTCCCGCGTCCGTCTGGAGCACCCTCATGACAACCCAGCCAATTTCAACATCATGTATGGTGAGGTGGAGGTTACCTTGGTAAGTGGAGACGTCCTGCGAGGGCGCTGTGACACCTTCTACGGTCACTGGAGGAACCCACTTAGCCAAGAAAGCCTTCAGAAGAAGTTCCGTAGCAATGCAGGCACTGTTCTGTCCAACGAGAGGGTGGAGAGGCTGATTGAAGCAGTCGAAGGCCTGGACCGTTTAGATGATTGTAAACCAGTACTGGCTCAACTACAGTAAACAGCATGGTGCTTTATTATGACATCAATAATGTAAAATGAATCTTGATTTTTTTTGTGGGGAAACACAACTACTTGTAGGATTTATTTAAATAGAAGTACTACTCATGTTACAGTCTGTCTCTTTCTCTCTCTCTCTCGATGTATATACTGTAGAGTAACTGTATTGAACATTTCATTTTCTTGCTTGTCTGTTTTCAAAAGAGTTTATACAATATTTATGTACAATATTTCTCAAAATGCCTAAAAGAATGTTTGTAAATATAAGTGAAAGTTTTTCTCTCATAAGCTCTTATTAAATATTGTATAATTAAATCTTTGTGATGACTTCTGTTTGAATTATGTAACGTTGTTTAGAATGAAACTCAATAATTTTTTTTTGCCATACAAAATAGTTTATCCACCACATATTTTTATACACACCCACAATACATATATAAAAGGACAAAATAAAAGAGGTCATCTTCCTTCATCATTCAAATAGTTGGGGAGTCTGTACTACAGACTGTATTCAATCAAAGCAATCTAACGTGTATTGCTAAAAAATTAAAGTAGCTATTAACACTAATTTGACAGCTACTTGGAGAGTTGGACTGTGCATCTGAGATCAGCAGGTTAAGCCATTGCTAGATTTATACTGCTTGGGGTTTAAGGTCAAAAAGACATTGACGATGGCAAATACATGAATGTCTCAGCATAATGGGACTGAATAGAAAGTGCAGGACAAATTTGGCATTTTACCAGAAAAGGCAAGAAATTATATTTTAATTAAAAAAAAAAAGTAAATATTTAGGTCTATGAAGCCCATCAAAATTAAATGATGATTAGGGACATGATAATAGCTTCTATATTAAAGAAACATTAACATTTTAAAATACAAACCCAATTCCAAAAAAGTTGGGACACTGTACAAATTGTGAGTAAAAAAGGAATGGAATAATTTACAAATCTCATAAACTTATATTTTATTCACAATAGAATATAGATAACATATCAAATGTTGAAAGTGAGACATTTTGAAATGTCATGCCAAATATTGGCTCATTTTGGATTTCATGAGAGCTACACATTCCAAAAAAAGTTGGGACAGGTAGCAATAAGAGGCCGGAAAAGTTAAATGTACATATAAGGAACAGCTGGAGGACCAATTTGCAACTTATTAGGTCAATTGGCAACATGATTGGGTATAAAAAGAGCTTCTCAGAGTGGCAGTGTCTCTCAGAAGTCAAGATGGGCAGAGGATCACCAGTTCCCCCGATGCTGCGGCGAAAAATAGTGGAGCAATATCAGAAAGGAGTTTCTCAGAGAAAAATTACAAAGAGTTTGATGTTATCATCATCATCAGTGCATAATATCATCCAAAGATTCAGAGAATCTGGAACAATCTCTGTGCGTAAGGGTCAAGGCCGGAAAAATATACTGGATGCCCGTGATCTTCAGGGCCCTTAGACGGCACTGCATCACATACAGAAATGCTACTGTAATGGAAATCACAACATGGGCTCAGGAATACTTCCAGAAAACATTGTCGGTGAACACAATCCACCGTGCCATTCGCCGCTGCCGGCTAAAACCCTATAGGTCAAAAAAGAAGCCATATCTAAACATGATCCAGAAGCGCAGGCGAACAACATATGCTCCCATCCAGACGTCGTCTCTTTCAGGGAAGACCTTGCATTTTCCAACATGACAATGCCAGACCACATACTGCATCGATTACAACATCATGGCTGCGTAGAAGAAGGATCCGGGTACTGAAATGGCCAGCCTGCAGTCCAGATCTTTCACCCATAGAAAACATTTGGCACATCATAAAGAGGAAGATGCGACGAAGAAGACCTAAGACAGTTGAGCAACTAGAAGCCTGTATTAGACAAGAATGGGACAACATTCCTATTCCTAAACTTGAGCAACTTGTCTCCTCAGTCCCCAGACATTTGCAGACTGTTATAAAAAGAAGAGGGGATGCCACACAGTGGTGAATATGGCCTTGTCCCAACTTTTTTGAGATGTGTTAATGCCATGAAATTTAAAATCAACTTATTTTTCCCTTAAAATGATAAATTTTCTCAGTTTAAACATTTGATCTGTCATGTATGTTGTATTCTGAATAAAATATAGAAATTTGAAACGTCCATATCATTGCATTCTGTTTTTATTCACAATTTGTACAGTGTCCCAGCTTTTTTGGAATCGGGTTTGTATAACTAAATTTACATTACACGCTAAATAGAGCTAAATGTACCTAAATTGTGTGACTAAGTTCAGTATCCGTTATTTATCCTCTTTAAGTCATGGGGACTAAAAATGTGTCTTTTTACCATAGGCCCATAAAAGACATCTTCAAATTATGGTATTAGAAATAAAATTGGTACTTTAATTTGGCAAATAAAGTTACAATCTCATTACAATGTTTTCA
Organism: Cyprinus carpio; assembly: GCF_018340385.1. Lineage (NCBI taxonomy): Eukaryota > Metazoa > Chordata > Actinopteri > Cypriniformes > Cyprinidae > Cyprinus > Cyprinus carpio. Next base: position 6,568,571 of record NC_056585.1, read on the forward strand.
GGAACTCCATCTCTGATTACGAGTAATATATCTCAAAATTAAAAAAAAAAAAATCTTTATAATTGTTAATACATAAACTCTTGCTACAAACACAATATTTAGTTTGAACTCAGGAGACAGGTTGTGATGTAAATTCAAGAACAGCTAACACACTGTAAACAAAAACATTCCCCATTACCCTCAGAAAGTATCTGAAAATATTTGGAGAGTCAGTACGTGAATCTCAATCAAATATTGGGAGTAAAACAATGCGTTGAGTCTCATTGTCTCCTCCTCCATCCATTCCACGTCTGAAGACACAAAGACCAATGCGGTTAACTACTTGGGAAGTCAAGATTTTCCTATTATGGTGTTCTTGAATGTTGAAACAGCTGAATTGACAGAAAACCTATGTTTTATATTAATCCAGCAGTGGAGGATAGTGTGGCGAGGTTAAAGTTCAAGGCTGTTGTTAAATACTTGAAAGAAATGAGTCATGAACTTTTGAGAAAGGCACTCAGTGCTAGCTTGATCCAGGGATACTGTTCCTGTAATAAGTGTACTTTGGATACAAGTGTCATGCTAAATGACTATTTACTAGAAACTTGGATGAGGATATGGGTTTGATGAACAAAAGCTGCCTTTTGATTTTGTGAGGACAATACCAGCTAAATATGTATACGTTTGTTGAATTTCCACCATTGTTCCCAGTGACACATGCATTGTACACTGTTGAACACTCAATAGTGTGCTCTTTAGGGTACTCGGCAGTGTCAGTTTACCTGATGATGAACAAGTTTTCTTTTTGTTTGCTTTAATTCAGTTCCTCAACCTTTATCAAGATCCTCATCTTTTAGTATTCCCTATTTTGTTTATTTTGGATACAGCGTGCCATTATGGTGCAGGCTATAGGTAATTCCAGTTAGGTGACATGACACCCATGATAGACTATTGATGTACGTGAACTGTCGATTGTGAAGTGAAAGTGAGTCTTTGTTTTTTTAAACTTCCGTGGAAAGAAACCATAAACAATAGAATGACAGGAATAACGGATTTTTGTTTCTTAATAGTGTCACGTACCATCACATTTGTACCTGTTAAAAAGTAATAAAGTTATTAGGCTATAGGTAATTCCAGTTAGGTGACATGACACCCATAATAGTCTATCGATGTACGTGAACTGTCGATTTTGGTTTCATAATAGTATCACGTACCATCACATTTGTACCTGTTAAAAAGCAATCAAGTAATTATGTAATATAAAGTAATTATCAGGATTCATTTTTCTCACATTCTTAAAGAAAGGAGATTTACATCCAAAAAAGTTGTTCAAATATAAACAGAGAATGGTTTAAGAGTGTTAAATAACCAAATAAATAACATTGAGAAATGATTGAACAAACAAAAAGAAAGGAAGCTCATTGATTTGAGGGAAGGGAGTCCAATAAACTGGAGTTTTACAATTTCTCAAAAGCCTTATGACATAGGTCAGACTTTCCTTCTAAGATTTGACCTCAAGATAAAGCAAAAACTGAAAGTTTGTGAATGTGTGCTACAAGATATGAAGAAATCTGATCAGACGTCATAATACCTAAGTTACCATCAGTCATCCTAAGATATCATTAACACCAAAAATGTCCTTCACGAGAACTCTATAGCAACTCAAATTATTTAATTTTTTTGTCAGGTGGCAGCACAATTAACATTTCTAATCACATGATTTCAGTTATTAACTGATGAATTAAGGAAATATTTCTATAACTTGAGAAGTTTAGTAACTAGACAATAATCTATTGTTGAAGAACTAAAAACAGTTTTCCCCATAAATGAAAGTAAATGTTTCACCATGCTCTAACATAAATTAAAGATGTTTTGGGAAATACTAAAAGAAGTACTGAACTTTGTAACTGTAGCCTATGTTTCACATAAAGAATGTCTACAAAGTTGATCAAGGGCCTTAAATTCTTTGTCTTATCATGACCCTCATTCACGAAGTTTGCCGTAAATGCTGTAAACTTCAGACAATGACTCTCTTCTGTTTGATACGTCCAAAGAAATAAAACAAACAGATAAGCAGATAAGAGTTACTTAATCAGACCTAAAGATGTAAAATAAGACTCACATAGAGCTGATAGATTTACTGAGTCATTAAACTGTCAGTTACAGTAAACCAGATTAAACAGTTTGGAGAAATGGAAACTTAAGTGTATGATGATGAACGTCATAACAGACAGGAGATTCCTGGATGAGCAGTTATGGATGTTATATAATCAGTTATATAATGTGAAATCTAAGTAAAAAATCATTGAGGATCTGTCATTATGGATAATATTTATATTTATTGCATTAAAGGGGACATAACAATTTCAGCCAATCTCATGTTAATCTGCAGTACCTGTATAGTAGTATTGCATGCTTCATATCTCCGAAGAGTCTTTAGTTTATCTTGCTACGTATACTAAGTTAGGCTAACCGAGACCTGTCATTTGCACTTATATATTGCTGATCTTTTGTTAGTTTTTGATTGCTTCTACTGTCCTCATTTGTAAGTCGCTTTGGAAAAGCGTCTGATAAATGACTAAATGTAAATGTAGTTTTATCAGATTTATGAAAGAAAGATACAGCTCTATGATTCTCTCCAAAAACAGTCGTGCTCCTGGAGGCGTGCCGTGGGTGAAGCTAAAGAGTCAGGAATACTAACAAAACACAGAAATTTGATGCAGTTTCACTTACAGCCTTCGGTTCTGACTCGTGACCCGGGATCTTTTATTGCTAGGACTACTCCATCTATCAGTATCAAACAATCTGCAAATCGTACAGTAACGTAACTACTTTTTCGGGTAAAAACTAGTGTAATGCGCTACTACTGAAAATTTGGTAATGAAACGTAGTTCATTTTTCAATTCGGCGCAACGTTACTCTTCGCATGGTTAGATTTGACAGCGACGTTGCCATCTGCACACTTGCGCAATAGTCACAAGCTCCACACGGTACGTGACAGAGGCTGGTAGCAGTCTGCAAAGCAATCATGGCAAGTGAGAAGCAGCCGACGCTAACTTTTGAGGGATGGAGGTATTCCCACTACTTCAAACTCGCACCGGTGTTGGAGAGCAGGGAAGCTTTATTGGCTGCCCTGATGTTGCCGAAATGTAAAGTTCGGTGGATAGGGGGAGAAGCGGCGCGTGCGCTGCTCATAGCGGAGTGTCGCACTCTACCCCATGATGCAGAGCCGGCTGAGAATAAAAACAGAGAAGTTGCCGCACACAGCAGCGCCAATGAGAAGGACTTTTTTTTCTTTTGGTGAGGAGGAGGAAGACGCAGTGGCCTTTAGTGCAGACTCAGAGGTACTTGAGTACATGAGATCAGGCTCAGAGTTAGAAGTTCTCAACCATTTCCCCCGAGTGAAAGCTGTGTTCATGAAATACAACACTGCCACACCATCCAGTGCACCGTTAGAAAGGCTGTTCAGCCTGGGAGGTCTTGTGCTTACCCCCAGAAGAAACAGACTTTCAGATAAACGTTTTGAAAGACTGCTCCTGATGAGGTATAATCACCCATTTTGTGCTGATTTGGAATAGGTTGCCTGCCACCCATGCTATAGACAACTCAAGCCTATGCCTAATATCTTCTTTTCTATCTGCATATCATACTGTGAAGTAGGGCCAGCATATTCAGTTAACATAGCCTTTTTAATTCTGAGGCTAGTCATGCTTTAAGTTGTGCTTGATTTTATTTTGGTTAAAATGACTTTGCCTCTAAGCTGTTTTATGCCATTTTATTTTATTTACACAAGCCATCGACATCAAGCCATTTTTAAGTTATTCTTTTTTCTTTTGGATTTAGATGAGGCATGCATGTTTTATTTTGAGACATATGACCCATTTTGAGGTTACCATGTTGTTCCTAAGGAGCTTACTGATACTATTTTTTTTTATAATAAAGAGCACAAAATAAATACCTGTTATGTCCTCCATAGTATAACTTTATGTAGGCCTACACATTTAGAAACAGATATTGGGTTCTGCCCAAAGTCAAGCAACATAAAAGTAATGTAAAAGTAACGAGTAACATAAAAAGTTACTTTCCAAAGGGGGTAACTAAGTAACAGATTACTTTTTTAAAAAGTAACGAGTAACGAGCAAACACTACTTTTTAAAAGTAACTTCCCCAACACTGTTTATAATTGAAATGACGGGAACAAACAAACACACTTGCGAAACTCCCCTGTTGTCCCAGAAAAAAAGAACTGCATCCATTTTTCCTGTGATGCTGGGTTCTTTGGGTAGCTGAACAAGGTTATATTTCCCTCACAACCAAAAAAAGGGGTCCTTTGAAGACATTCAAAGTCCTGTGCAGCGCTGCCCATGACTTCTGTAACCCCAATGAAGCACATTGATGGGCTGATTTTGCTCTTTCTCGGGTTGATGTACAAGTGCTCTTTTGGAAGAAGTGCCTATAAAAGGAATTCTTCCCTTAATGACGTCATACAGGGCCAATGAGCCAACAATGAGACCCAAGCCATTTAGGATGAGGACTACATAACATAACCCTCTCCACTTATAGGGGGATTAGGTAGAATTAAGCAGACAAAGTCATCCAGATTACTGTATGAAACCTGGTGAAGGTAGACAGCAATGACCAGCCGGAAGCCACACAAATGGTACCAATAGAAATCCCGCTGGATCAAGCCCAGGAGGAGGCCGTTCTTCTGGTGAAGTGGGCTCTTGCACTTATAGGGCACTGCAAGCCCGCTAGGGTGTAAACCAAGGTTACAGTATCCATTATCCAGCGAGAAATCCTCTGCTTTATAACTGGCAGCCTTTTAGAGCGGCCTCCGAAGCATACAAAGAGCTGCTCTGAGCCCCTTTACAGGCCAAAGCAATCAACATACACTGTAAGAGCCTGAACCGGGCAGAGTGGACTGGGACACTGCTCACCATCTGAACTGAGGAGCGCCAGAAGGGTGATGACTTATGCTCTAAAAGGAGTGGAGAGTACTTTCAACACATACTGTAGCCGTTTCTTGGTTTGAGGATGACTCTGCAGTCGTTATGCCCAAACTTAAGACAGAAAGCACTGACTGACAGTGCTTACAGGTCACCCACTTGCTTGACCGACACTAGAACCAAAAGCGGGGTGACAGGGCCTGCAAGTCGGGTGACTTTTTTGAGAAAGGCACTCAGTGCTAGCTTGATCCAGGGATACTGTTCCTGTAATAAGTGTACTTTGGATACAAGTGTCATGCTAAATGACTATTTACTAGAAACTTGGATGAGGATATGGGTTTGATGAACAAAAGCTGCCTTTTGATTTTGTGAGGACAATACCAGCTAAATATGTATACGTTTGTTGAATTTCCACCATTGTTCCCAGTGACACATGCATTGTACACTGTTGAACACTCAATAGTGTGCTCTTTAGGGTATTCGACAGTTTCAGTTTACCTGATGATGACTAAGTTTTCTTTTTGTTTGCTTTAATTCAGATCCTCAACCTTTATCAAGATCCTCATCTTTCAGTATTCCCTAACCAATATTTTGTTTATTTTGGATACAGCGTGCCATTATGGTGCAGGCTATAGGTAATTCCAGTTAGGTGACATGACACCCATGATAGACTATTGATGTACGTGAACTGTCGATTGTGAAGTGAAAGTGAGTCTTTGTTTTTTTAAACTTCCGTGGAAAGAAACCATAAACAACAGAATGACAGGAATAAGGGATTTTTGTTTCTTAATAGTGTCACGTACCATCACATTTGTACCTGTTAAAAAGTAATAAAGTAATCATGTTATATAAAGTAATTATCAGGATTCGTTTTTCTCATATTCTTAGACAAAGGAAATGTAATATAAACAGTTTTTGGTCATATACAGAAATGTGATTTCTTTATGCTGTCAAAAGTGTTAATGGTTTATATTTTACTGGAGTATTTTTATTCACCCACATAAAACAAACAAACAAACAAACAAAAAAGCCTCATGTGGAAAAAGTGACACAGTCAGTAGGTAGTTATGAGGATGTCAAAGACACCCTTTAAAGAAAGGAAGCCAGAAGCACTTAATAAAAAAAGTTGATCCAATATAAACAGTGAATGGTTTAAGAGTGTTAAATAACTAAGTAAATGACATTCAGAAATGACTGAACAAACAAAAAAGAAGGAAGCTCATTGATCTGAGGGAAGGAAGTCCAATAAACTGGAGTTTTACAATTCTCCTCAGGGCCCCCCTAGAACTATAGACTATAGATAAGTCCCAAGTCAGCACAGTATGAGGACGAGGTGGATTCAATCTATGAGCTCCCGTAATTACTCCCTTATCGACTTAATGACTAAGTAATGTCTGCTGACTGATTGGCCAGCCTGAGAGAATGATTCGCCACGATGGCTGCTACATATACCAGTCAAAAGTTTTTGAACAGTAAGAATTTTAAGTTTTTTTTTTTTTTTTTTTTCGTTATGTAGTGTAACCAATAACTATAATTTGTTGTTGATGGAAGCGAGTCCACTGACCTCGATTTCTGCAGTCTCTAGATTGCTGGTGTCGGTGGATGATGTCTTTTTTGTTTGTTTGTTTGGTTTCGAAGTATTTTGCTGAGTTGTGTTGTTAGCTGTATCCATCATGCAGTGGTTGTAGTGGTGATCGATGTAAGCCTCTAAGTATGCTAATTCCTCCATTATGTACAAAAAAAAAACTTTAAATATTTTAAAGTGTAATTTATTCCTGTGATCAAGTCTTCAGTGTCACATGATACTTCAGAAATCATTCTAATATTCTGATTTGCTGCTTTAAAAAAACATTTATTATTATTATTATTATTATTATTATTATTATTATTAGTGCTGTCAAACGATTAATCACATCCAAAATAAAAGTTTTAGTTTACAAAATATATGTGTTTGTACTATATATTTATTATGTATATATAAATACACACACACACATATAAATTGATCCTTTGACACACATTATTAATAATATTTAAAATAGTTTTTTTTTTTTTTTCAGGATTCTTTGATGAATAGAAAGATCCAAAGATCAGCATTTACCTGAAATAAAGAGCTTATCAGTTAAACCATCTGGTGATGTAGCCTCCATTCTCCTGGAGCTACCATGTCCCTGGACAGCATGTCTGCCCCCTGGTTCAGTGTGAGTAAGAGGAGACTGCCTTGTGCCCACAGAAAGAGGCTTTGAACCAACCTGACTTGAGACTGCCTTGGTGATTTATAAAGGCTACCACTGTCATGTTGTCTAAGTGGACCAGGACGTGGTGCCACTTTAAGGCCAGCAGGAAGGTTTTTAGGGCTAGAAAAACCGCCATCATCTAGAGGCAGCTGATGTGTAAGTGCTGCTCCAAGTTTGACCAGGAGCTGGATGAAGACGTCCCAGGCACCAGGTGTGGGACGGAACATGGGCTTTGAGCCAATACTGAAGGGGCTGCATGTTGAGCAGGCCAAGAGGAATCACTTAGAGAGTGGCCGACATGAGACCAAGCATCATCTGAAAAGCCCCGAGGGGATGTGGGAAGTCCCTAATTTGAATGACACCTACATAGTCAGGGAGCTATGCCCATATTCAGGCAGAATCGATAACTGTCCCAAGAAAGACCACTCGATGCCTGGGAGACAAAAGAGCTCCCATCTGTCTCAAAAGGGTAAGACGCCTATCTATGCACTTAGGTTGAGTAGGGGCTGGCCACATCTTGATGAGCGGGCCATTGGCAGGAGGAATGTCGACGGCATCCCTTCAGGTACCACTCACCAAGGAGGCCATGGGTGGGCTCTTCTGGAGCTGACCAAGCCAGGCCGAGATCCTCCACAGCCTTAGATAGAATGTAGGTCAGCTCGCTGTCCACACTGGGACATGTTGTCTGCATCAGAAGTTGTCTGGCTCTTTGCCAGAACACACCCACTCTTCAGCATCTGAAGCCTTTAATGACATGGAGTCATCAACGACAGCTTCCTCCTTAGATGAGCCAAAGGAAATCAAGCCGCTCACAGCCAACGAGGGGCACTGATCCTCGTGTGTGAAGCACACCGGTGGATCGAGGCATTGGGTGGAGAGTGAAACACACAGGGGCTGTGCCGGTGTGAGTTCACTTGAGCCCGGTGTTAAAACCCCACTGCTCCACTGTTTCTTTCTCCTAGAGGAGAGAGGAAATGGGAAAGCAGAGAGGGGAGGTCTTCTTTAATGAAGGTGATCCACAGGCAGAGAAGTGTGAGACTCATGCTCTCACAATGAGAGCATGCTGTCCCAGTGAGCGTAGCCTGCATCAAACCACTGCACGAGCCCCACTCACAGCGTAGCATTTGCAACAACATCGCTGGAAATTGCTCAGAAATCTGCTCTGTAGAATGCCAGATGGCCCCAGGGGAAGGTCTCTGGCTTCTTCTGCTGCCGGGGGCTCCTTCTATGGATGTGCGTAGCAGGGAAGAGGAGATGATCTCCGTCGCTGAGGGAGAATTTTTTTTATAAAATGGCACTCAGAGCCAACTTATATAGAGGTCGGCTCCTCCACTTTTGGCGGGTTGAAGAGCCATGAGTAATTTTTTTACAGTGTAAGAATAAAGAAAACTTAAGTCAGCAAATTTGTTTTCGTTAAAATTCTTAGCATTTGCTGGTGCGATAGCAGTGTCATCCTCCACATGAGCCCTCCATCAGTAGTATCGTGTAATAAATTTGTATTATAGGAAACAAATTAAACATTTGGTAGAATTGTGATACTGTTTATTAGTGATAGTTTAGTGTGTAAATTGTTGAAGATTATTGAGAAAACAATGACGTCACATATTATCAGTAATGCATCACTGTCCCTCTTGACCAGCATGAATCTGACAGTACGAAATAATCTGTTAGTTTGTCCTTCTACATGGAAATTAAAGTCCTGTTCACCAACAGATTGATGACTGGAGTATTATTATAAATCACATCACCCGATGAGTCAGGATGTAGGCTATTAATTTATTTGTTTCTTTTACATATTCAGGCTGAAGCAGCAAAACTAGTATTGGTCCTGTAAATGCAACGAGTCTTCACTCTTTTTCATTTTGATGGACAAATCTTTACACTATGGTTACATCTCCAAACCTCCAGACACCTGATGAGCTCTCCAGATCTTAATGGCTTCAAATGAATTTACCCCACAGCATAATTATAATTTAAAATCATGCACAGAGTCTCAGTTTGCAGGATTTGTGCTTGGACCAAAATCGTTTGATATAGAGGAAGCCACATAAGGAAGTTATAAAAATAAGGAAATGTTAGCTCAGCTGAAAGCACAAGTTAAAGCAATTAAAACCATGTTGTTTTGAAACCTTGTTTATTATTACGTTTAAAACATCTTTGGGAAGGCATCTGAGTACATGTTCATATTCATCTTAAGGCAATGATACAGCGCCCCTGCTGTCTACTGTTGGTAATTGGAGACTTCAATCAAGTTGTCATCAGGATCACGAAAATAGAGGGAGCGGATAGGACCCACAGCGCCCGTCCTGTCAACGGGACCCTCCTCTATTGTCACTCCACATGCCTGGAAATACAACATCAGCATGTGATGAAAACTATCTGTTATGCTTCAGTGTTTTGTTCTCTAAAACCAGGGATGTCAACCATTCAGAACTGAATTTAGAAAGGAAATAAGGAAAGAAATCCATTTACTGCTGTACTGTACTGTATGTGTAGTTTTAATTAAACTTTTTATTTTCAGCATGAACTACCAAGGATATTATGCAGGATATTTTAGAAACGGTTGGGAGACATTAGTAATGACTGAAATGTCATCTATAGAAATATGTATTCAAATTAAATGCTTTATATTTAACTTTCATTTTATTTAACAATGTGTTTTTAGCTGTTGATTTTGATTGGCAGCGTTCAAAACCGGAAAAGTTCATTCAGAAAATAAACCCTTGCTCTAATATTTTGATTTGGCTTCGTTTTGGAAATATTTTTTGGCTGTTAAAATAGACAAAACAACTGGCAATATTGTTTCTTAAATGTACGTTACTCAATATGAATGTCTGGACTTATAGAACTTGTCCTGAAGTTCAAAAACAACAGCTTTGCTTGTGTGATATTGCTTAATTATTAAATATGGAGGAAAACCTTTTAAAAATTAACCTCTCAATCAGTGAATTATGTGGTAGGCATTCTGTGGTACTGTATGGTAAAATTAATAAGCATTAATAGTAAAAATTATTATTTTGTTTAATTTGCAAAACTTGTATTGGACTAATAAATTTATCTGTTGAGTAAATTTTAATTGCAATTTCATTCCAATTCAAATTCAAATCAAATTCCATCTCTTGAGCTGAGGGGCCAATTCTGTCAAACACATATAAGTCACCTTGAGGTGGGCAGCGACGGTTGTCAGGGGGGTTTTGGTAATCAGACACAGGTCAGCAGATCCTGGTGTTGGGGTTTTGGCTTTGGGCTCAAACTCCTTCCCAGCCTGATGCAGGTTGAGTTTTTGCTCTCCAAAACTCAGAGCTTTACGGTCGCCCTGAAACACACGCAGTGCGGAAGCGACAGAGAATGCTTATACTCTGCTGCCACCATGTGGTATTATTTGCAGTGTGTTTATGAATGGAGTGACATTCTACCTTAAAAGTGACGACCTCCATCCCCAAAACCTTGGAGTAAAAATGTGTGCTTTTGTTCATGTCCCGAACCGTGAGCACCAGGTGGTCCAGATGACTGATGTGAACTGGACAGGAACTTTTGAACCGGACGGATGAGAGTCCACCGAGAACTGACTGGAAGTGAAACATTTTTATACATACAGAATGTTTATTTTATTTTATTTTTTAATTTTCAGCATCATTACTCCAGTCTTCAGTGTCACATGATCTTCAGAAATCATTCTAATATGCTGATTTACTGCTCAAGAAACATTTCTGATTATTATCAGTGTTGAACATTGCTGCGCTGCCAAATATTTCTGCGGAAATCCTGATACACTAATATTCAAAATATATTTTTAAATATTTTTATTCAGCAAGGATGCATTGAATTGATCAATATATGCATTGAATATATCAATAATTATACATATAAATATAGTAATAAAGTTATATATTTCAAATGAATGCTGCTCATTGAGCTTTCTTCTCATCAAAGAATACAGAGAAGAAAAAAAAACCTGCATCAAGGTTTCCACAAAACCAATAAGCAGCAAAAACTCTTTTCAACATTGATAATAATGAGAAATATGATTTCTGAAGGATCATGTAACACTGAAGACTGGAGAAATTATGCTGAAAATGCATCTTTGAAAATAGAAAATTATTTTAAAGTATAATAATATAATAATAATATTTCACAATATTACTGTTTTGTTGTGTTTGTGATTTAAAAAAAAAAAGCCTCGGTAAACATAAGAGACTTGTTTCAAAAACATCAAAATATCTCAGTAATTCCAGACTTTTGACTGGTAATCTGTTTGATTCTTGATTCATTTGGAAAGTTGTGTGTACCACTGCCAATCAGAAAGTTAATTATATCAATATTTATCTTATGAATATTAATGAATCGCCAATGTCTCTTAGTAACTTTCCTACAACGTCCACTCACTCACATTAAACATTCATAAGGAATGCCTTTCACACAATCACTTCTGGCTTCTTGATTGTAATATTCTGAAGCGTGCATCTTCTGTGCATGATATGTATTGTGAAAAGCGCTATTCAAATAAGCGTGAACTAACTAACGTCTGCCTTTGAGCCAATCAGTGGCCAAGCGTCACGTTCCCTAATTAATATTTATGAGCCAAGCCTTAGTACGATTCAAAATTCGCTTCCAGGAAACATCTCCCACATTTTTACAGCAATGAAGCACTATTAATGAAGTGGTCACTTAATATAACACTTTTCTATAATATAACATTTTTGCCATGCGCTATAGCTTTCCTTCATAAATTGAGAGAGAGACTTTGTTACCTTGCCGTGGCTCGAGTAAGAACGCAGAAAAGTCCCGCATACGCGTAGAGCCATATTATCACCGGAAAGTCAAAAATCACTGACGATATCACCTGTGCTAACCTGTCTGGACTCACAAAACCACAGAAACAAGTCTAACTGGATAATGACAAACGCTAGTGACCCTGCCGTAATCACTCTATTACACCCGCCACCGAGGACATGTGTGTGATTACGAAGAAGAAAAATATTTTATTCTTAAATCAAAGAGGGAACAAAAGCTACGAAACAGAGAGAGAACTACAGTACAGTGTTCCTCGCCTAACGTACTGTAGAAAAAAAAAATCAACTACTTTATATTTTCAACACTCTTGAGGACTTGGTTAGCTTGTTATTACATGGAATACATACAGTAATGTCAGATCTGAAAATATGGGGTGGAAAAGTGATATTTAGGACCATAGAAACAGTGTCTGATAAGTCCAGCTGGTTCATGCTCCACGGTATCTGGTGTTAATGGATCTTATCCTCGTAGTTTAATGATCTAAATATGTAATGTTAAGCAGTTCCCATAAAACTAGGCATTAGATCATCATGCATAAGCTGCATTTTAAAATGGCAAGGCTTTGATGTGAACAGATAATTTAGCTCAATGAACAAATCATCTTAGATTTATGTTTACCATATACAAACTGGAAAAAGTGTTTTAACAAAAAGTTGCAAAAAGTTATCAAGGAAGAAATGCATCATATTAACGTTTGCAAAAATTGTAAACAGTACTACTGACAAAACAAATAATGAGTCAAAACACATTAAAAAAAAGTGTTCACAAAAAAGATAAATTAACTAAGCAAAACTTTCCTCTCTCTCTCTCTCTGTAATATAGAAATGGCTAATTATGAATTATGAATAATATTTTGCTGTTGTCTCTCGTCCAAGCAGAAAGTGTGCAACGTCTGTGTGCCGTAAGCACTGCTGGTGTGATACAAGCAAATGTCACCTAGAGACTCCAAAGATGATTCAAAATAACACTGAACATTTGTGGAATATCAGTATTATTGATAAATACACACCTTGAACCGGAATGTGCAAGAACCAACAAAAAACTTTCAAAGCATATTACACCGTATGCATTGCTAAATTGTTCTGGTTGCTAGCAGGCCTGTGAGATTGACTGTGAGCTCCTTTATTCCACAGCAGCACTAAACATGATGGCAAGGCCACAGAGAAACGGTGAGGAAATCATTTTATTCATTTTAAACACAGCAAACTGGAAGCTAATCAAAAGATGACTTAAAATATAAGCTATAAATATGATGCTGACAAAAGAAATTCTATCAAGTAACTCGCTCTTATAATACATGACCTCTGAACAAGAATATGAATTAAACAATGGTTGGCTTGCTTATGATACATGAAATGATCATGCTGGAGAACATTATGCTTAGGCTGAGTATCCCAAGTCAACACAGAAACGATAAAGACAGATATCTCATCTATTGTTTCTAAATAACACTGCATTTGTTTTCCTAGCACGGGACTAAAGAACCTAAGCTCCCATACGAGCCAACCATTACATAATGAGAAAAATAATTTCCTCCTCAGAGTAAGATAAATGATGCTATTCTCAATGTACAGAACTGTTAGAAAAACTTCAATTTTAAGTCTTCATTTTAAATGTATATATTTACAGACTACAACATACAAGTCTATTTGTCAAAACGTCCTTTACAGTATCCTTATTAGCATTGCACAACATTGCCTACATGTAACCAAGTTTATTTCTTAATATATATGAAGTACGTTTGAGTCAGCCAACTGATGCATCATCGTCATTTGGGAAGACAGGCGAAAACACGACCTGAAGTCTCCACGTAGCATATTTACAGCCTCTTCTGTGTTTGTTTGTGTAAAAAGTGTCTGGCCATGTTTTCAAAACCAATGTTACTGGACACTTTCAAAAGCCAAATCAAAATCTATTCTATACAGGATGACAAACTCAGAATTACTACGTGAAGTTTACTACAATTTATCTGCATTTAGTCATTTATGATAATGGTGCAACTGGTACAACACACACTATGCTTTCATACCAACACACAACCAACGGTATGAAAACAAACTCAATGCATTTTCTGATTGAAATGTATTTGTGGATGAGCAGATTACACTTTTCTTGATCCTTAATGTTATTTTTAAGACCCAAATGATTAACTTTTATTAAAAAGCAATCTTTGTTATAATCTGATATGGAATACTAGCTTAAAAGTACAACTCAAATCTCTCTTTTAGCATGAAAGTGTATGTGCCACTCTCTAAGGTATCTCTACATTGCCCCTCATCCAATAATTTTGTTGAAAGTTGATGTTCAAGACAATAAATGATCAGGGCTTGCAGCATGGTCTTCATCGGTTGCGTCATGCACCAATATTTATTTAATTTTAAGATGGGTCAAAATACACTGATGTGTAGTTTGGGAAAAAATATTGGCACCGGCAAATCTGATAAAACTTAACGATGGCTTCATATAGGATGTATGGGAAAATCTCAGTACGAGTTCTCACATGACTAGGTAATAAATGTAAAGGGACGGGACGAAGGGATGTCAAAGTGTCACAAAACCAACTTTGGCTAGACGACACTCTCGCGGTTGGTGGAAACCAGAACCGCCCTGCGGCAAATAGGGCAGGTTGAGTTCTCTGAAAGCCAGCGGTCGATACAGTGCACGTGGTATTCGTGAGAGCAGGGCAGCTTCCGTAATTTGTTGCCTTCGGCGTACTCCGTGATGCAGACGCTGCAGGTTTTGAACGCATCGCTTTCGCCAAAGTTTCGCATGGAGAGGTTGTCGATCTGCTCTTTGGTGAGACCTCTGGGCTGGTCGTCATCTTCCTCGTTGAGTAAGAAGAAGTGCGCGAGTCGCAGAAAGGGCAGAGATCCGGTTTCATCCAGGCTATTGGGCGCCCGCTGTCTGCCTCGGTTCTCCCGAGGACTGTTAGCACCGGACGCTCCACCATCCACTTCCCTCTCCTCTGTCCGTGCCTCTAAACCACCCTGGTTAGAGCCTCCATTCCCAGGAAGGTAGGAGTCCGCTTCACCTGCAGCAGCTCCGGTGGAAGCATCAGGGTTACCCAGTCCTTCAGCCAGCTCTGCAGCTGGGCTGTCTTCACGGTTCGAGTCTGGATAGTCCGAGTCCATAAAGTAGCTAAGTTCACCGAAGCCAGTCATGATCTGACGAATCATAGACTGCAGAGCCAATGAAGTGGCTTCCCCGAGTCCAGTGTCCGAGATCCTGCGAATGGGAATGCGGATAGTGCTGACATACGTCCTCACTCCTGCCCGCTCCGAACGGGAAAAGGTCCGGCGGAAACCCCCGCGCTCAGTCTCATACAGTAAAGTGTTGTTGGAGGTCTGCGAACGAGACCTGGTACGGTTAGCGATGCTGTCTCTCTGGCGGTACTCTCCGGGACGTACCCTGCGTACCTGCAAATCCAGCATTATGGTTGGAGGACGACGACCTGAGGCTCCTGCTTCTCCAGCAGATGCCTCTCTCTCCTGCGGTGCTGCGGGGACCTCGGGAGCTGCTCCCGATTCTTGAGTTTCTGTTTCCACTGTGCTCTGCCTAGACAAAAACAACTGCCGAGTCCTTGAGCTTCCCTCGACCTGGGGCTCAGGAAGGATCTCGGGATTGTGAGAAGGTAGGCCGTGCTGAGTTGGCGGAAGTCCATCCAATCTTTCGAGGTTGATCGGCGAGCGACCTCTTGTGGTGCGAGCCCTTGTTCGTCGCTGCTCTGGGCTTCTACTGCGAGCCCTAATTTGTCCCCTGCGTGGTTGCTCTACTGGGGGCAAGGTTGGGGGAGGTGAAGTTCGGGGATTTGGTGCAATTACTTCCGTGTTTTGAGTCAGGGTGATAGGAACTGGAAGCTCTGGCTCTACTATAACAGCCAGCTCCTCCACCACTGGTTCCTCAACCACCTCTGCAGTCTCCATAAGACTCTCCGGCTCAGACACAGGGACATCTGGTCTCTCCTGGCCCCCTTCTAGCCTTTCCGTCTGCGTTTGCTGCTCAGCTATGTTGCGGTTGACATTGATCTCCAAGCTGAAACGGAAATCACCGCTGTTGGGATTGGTTTGGCTCACGGCCCGCCATGACTGGTTACCCCGGTTACCGCTCCTCGTCGTATTCCCCGTCTGTCGTACAGTGTTGAGCCAGTCAAGAAGGCTCTCCCCACTGGGGTTTTCCTCAGTGCCCTCCAACTCTGTCGCTGAGAATAACAAGAACATGGTTTTCAAGAAATTATTACAGGAAAAGTCACCGTGATGATATTGATTCTATACAAACAGGAAAATGTACAGCTGACTTACCAGCAGGCTCTTCCCTTCTCTCCTCAGTGGAGCCATTACTGGGCGGCTCAGGGCCATCCTTGACCTGCCGAAGGCGGCTTAACAGTTCATCTGCCGTAATTTCACCTGACCAAGAAATGAATGTGTTAGAATTAAGATGCAAGAGAAAGAGTTGGGATTTTTCAGGGACATGTAAGCTTAGGTAAAGTCAGGCAGACCAATCCAATGCACTGATCACTGTGGTCAAATTCAGACAATTACATGCATCCAAATGTTTCTCCAGTTTGACCTTCTCTTCGCATGAAATTAGAATTCTGTGGCTTTTATTTCGAGGTCATCTATAATCCAGTTCCCTAAAAGTGAATCAACGAAATTTACTTTCAGAAGCTAAGTCATGTTCTTCTGAGAAAAAGATAAAAAAAAAAACTGATGCACTATGGGGAAGTTCCAAATGCTCATCCAATAAATTTCTCTCTAAAACCATTTCCCTTTTAATACCACCTGCCTCTGACTAGCAAAATCGAACTGAAAAATCACAGTTCACTGATGTGAGAAAGTCTATAAAGTTGCAACCAGACTTCAAAGTCTCAAAAGGAAATATGTCAACACAAAATAGAAAACGGAGCTTCTCAACCAATGGTGGCTGATAGGGTGAAATGTGAATGAAAGCAAAAAAAAATTCTAATTCTTTTAATAACTGCATGGCTTGCACAACAAAACATCCTGATCAATGGTTAAAAAAATACTTCATTACACATAAAAGAAATTTAGCAAAACACTGCATATCCGACTGCAGTAAGCTGTTGACAAGATGAATGTCCGTGTTGAAACACAATGAAACTGGTTGGAAATAGCATAGATGTATAATAACAGATAAAATGTTTACTATAGTACTAAAAAAAAAAAAAACGTAGTGTAATGAAGAAAATGTTATTAAGGGGATAGTTCACCCAAAAATGAAAATTCTATCATTAATTACTCACCCTCATGTTATTCCAAACCTGCGTTCATCTTCAGAACACAAATTAAGACATTTTTTATGAAATCCGAGAGCTTTCTGACCCTCCATAGACACCAATGCAACTACCACTTTCAAGGCCCAGAAAGGCATTAAGTTTTCTTTGTGAACAAAAAGTATTCTCGTAGCTTCATAACATTACGGTTGAACCACTGATCTTACATGGACTATTTTAACAATGTCCTTACTGCCTTTCTGGGCCTTGAACGTTTCAGTTGCATTGCGGTCTATGCCGAGTCAGAAAATATCTTTATTTGTGTTCTGAAGGTGAACGGGTTATGGGTTTGGAACGACATGAGGGTGAGTAATTAATGACAGAATTTTCATTTTTGGGTGAACTATCCCTTTAAGATAATTAAAATGTCACAAAAAGACTTTCAAATGGAAAAATACAAAATTATTCAGGAAGGAGTATTACATACACATATTACAACTTTGAGTATTATAAGAAAATAATGCAATAAATATGCACTGTCGAAAGCTCCACTCACTAAAATATAAATAATTATACAATGTTTATACATTTTACATTCCTAAAGCCCAGGTTAACGTTCTTATTCGCATTTTTCAGTGTCATTGACCGGATAAACATGTGTTTCTTCTCATGAACCCCTCACGATAATGAATATTGCAGCAATGTTACAGTAATATGTATTATGAGTCAAGACAAAGGGAGACTTTTTTTTAGGTGCTTTTCTTTGGGAAGAAAAATATCAGAAACAAGATTCCAGATGTAATCTAGTGAAGTAATTATATGGTAAATAATTAGACTATGTTTTATTGGCTCAGTCCAACAAAAGTGACATGGTTTTTTGCAGCAGTAAATATTATGTGGCTTCAGGGATCTGATTACAATCCGTTCGGGTGCGTTTACACCTGGCATTTAATGTGGTCAAGTGAGATCTGATGTTAATGCCAAGTGCCAAAAGGGGAAAAGTGTTTTAACAGTCTACAAGATCAAGATTTTCAATGGACATGGCACATGCATTTTTTGATACAGCACATCCATGGCTTCTTCTGACGAAGTTGGATATGAAGAATTTCACCATCAATTACACACTAAATGAAGTCTAGTCTTTATGCAGTAGCTGTCCAGAAAGACTTCTCGTTAAACAGCAACAGAACAGGACAGTACTGAAAACCACCGGACTTACCAGGACAAGAAATGTCCATTCAATGCCATCTCCTGGCAGGGCGTATGGCTAAAGGATGCTCCAAAATAACATTCCTTTCCACTGTCCTGGGACATAAAAGGATTGGGTGTCTTCATAAGTTTGTGTTATGTTCATTCAATTGTTTCTGAGCACAGAACCATTAAAATAAAATGCAAAAAGCTAAATTGGAATTGCTTACAAAAGAACCTAAAGCGGCTCTGAGAGACCTGTGAAAGACCTGTGGTTTCACAATATCTATATCAAAACAAAGAGATTAACTTGTTCTGGAGCTTAAAATGTACACACGGCTTGTGACTTGTGTTGAGTTCAAAATTGGAAAAGATGTTCTGCTGTGTTTAGTGATTTTGGCAAAAATATTGGACTAAAACAGCCAAAAAAATAAATTAAATTCAGTTTGCTGCCGAAATAATTGACTGAAACAGTGGTGTTTAATCAAGTGCTTTCCCAGTGGCTCATTTTGACCGCATCAGCATCTATTCCATGCATACAATGTGGTATAACTCTTTAAGAGAAGAAAAAGTCTCAGCTTTTCAATTTTGTCAATTTGATCATGAAATTCGAATAATGCATGTTTTTTTTATTGCTAGTTCACTACTAGTTGTAACCCAATTCACAATGGTGTTGAAAGAAACAGTACAACTCACTGAAATAAATCAGGTCTCATGTAATCGCTTATGTAATTGCTCAGTCATTCACGTAAAGTCAGGAAAGCCATTCAAAGTCCTTATCATTTTGCTAAATAACATGAATATGTAATATAGTGCATATACCAGTTGGAGACATCTTCATTATTTAATGTATGTCTGAATAAATCTGTCATACAATTTTATTTGAGAGTTGAATATTAAATCGGATTAATTCACTAATTATTAACTAAGCTTTAGTTTAAATTGTTGTCTAAATGGAAGCTTTTGGAGTTTCAGTAAACAATTCATTTCGGTGCATCACTAGCTGTGACTGGCCATGAATCACATGTGTAACATCACTGGCATCAAACCTGGTGTGATGCATTTTGAGTTGCAGTGGAAGGGGAGATGTTCTGTGTATAGTGACTTTGGCTTTTGGAGTCTTGTAACAGCACACACTATAGACTGAGCAGTATGGACTACTTCTGTGGTTCTGTTTTTTTTTTTTTTTTTTTTTTGTCATTTCAGGAGTCACAGTCGCTTTTGTTGCATGGAAAAGAGCAGCACAGACATTCTTTAAAATATCTGCTTTTTATTTTCGACAACAGAAAGAGAGTGAGTTATTTTCATTTTTATGATTAATTGAATGCGATTGTAATGCGCATCTCATCAGTAAAGCCGTGACTTGTAGTAAATCACCATCACCTGCTTTCAGATGGAGTGGCATTTACTACACAGAGCCGTAGTTCACTGACAAGCTAGGCAATATCGTGTTCATAATCACAGATGAATTTGCATTAAATTTACATGGCTTTCTAAACATGCCGCTCTCATGTGAGACGTGAGTGCAACGCTGATAGATGTCCCTCTAGAAAATGTGACAAATATGCATTCTGTGTGAACGGCTTGGTTTCAGTTTTGACGTAAACATCATCTCCCATTGATGCTCTCGTTTTCCATAATATATTGAATGAACAACATAGCAGCACAGCATCTAGTGGCTTCAACTGGATAGGCTAACAAAAGCATTAAAATGCAATGACACTTACATCGTCATCGCATTTTGTGCTCCACTGATAAGGCTGTCTGACAGCTAACGCAGTAAAATTCGAATGCAACATTTATGCATTCGAATGAGGAATTTTTTTTTTATTCGACGAATATTACATTTTTTACATTACCAGGGCTCCAGACTGTGACAATTTCTTTCTGCCGGTGCGACCACCGCATTGCCCAACTCATAAGCGCTGCCATTTCTGTTGCATTTGAGAAACATAGCGGCGTTTAGTTTCGCTTTCGTTTGCTGTTTCTCAAATGCAACAGACCGTTTCTCAGCTCGGGCCGCAACACAAACAAACTTGTCCGAACTCAGAACAGTTTTACTCGGGAGCCAAAGTTGATTTTGCGACACTGTTACTGCACAGTAGGCATGGGGCGATAACTGATTTCAGGGTTTGAAAAAGTCACGGTTTCAAAACCACTAAAATTTTCCGTTATACCGCTCCTGCAGTATGCACAGTTTTTTTATGTGTCATCAAAGACGGAAAGTGCAGGACTCCTTCAGGTTTGTGCAGCTAAGAGCGAGTCACACGACCCCTCCCTCTCCGCTTGGTGCGAGCAGTCAGTGAGAGTAACCTGTGTGTAGGAAGGCCGAAGGGGGTGAATCCCTGGAGCCATTCCCCCATCGTAGAAGACAAAGTCAGTCATATGGGAATTTTTTGGGTAACGTAGACTAACCATGTTCTGTACACAACGATGTTCCATACAGATGACGTTTTAGTGCTGAATAAATACTTCCAGTTCGAACAAACTATATATCTGTGTCATTTTCATTTCTCCCTCTTTCATCCACGATCAAGACAGAGACCCACCCGCTGTTTGTTACAGTGTTGAAATAAATAATATTTGGATTGCTACCGAGGCAGATAACATGGCTAATTAACTAGCTAACGTCAACTAGTTTCCTCACTCACGTTACTTCACAGAGCGGGGAATAGCAGTCTAAAGTACGTACTGTACTTTTCTGCTTTCGCGTTACAATAACGCGCTCTCGCTGCTGCTTCTGCACCACATACTGTATACGCACTGCAGACGGAGTACGTGTGAACCTTGAGCAATAAATATATTTCAGCACCTGAGGCACTGCTACAATGAGCTCTATGACCAATGCCTGGCAAAAAACAAAACAAAAAACAAAGCCCTGGACACGGGATTTATTATTTGTATTTATTTATTTATTTATTTTAATTTTTTTGCCATATGTCTAGACATTTTGTAACACCTTTACTTAGTGATTATTTTGACTTATGTCTGTTCTAGAGACATGTTACAACTTTTTGATGAAGCTCTAATTGGTTTTCTTTTGGAACTTTGTTTCAAATTCATACTGAATGCTTTTATGACTGTAAAGCATGTCTGTGTGTGTCAAAATCGTGATTAAAATCAAAATCGCAAAATTGATCAAAGAAATCGCGATAGGGTTTTTTTTTGTCCATATCGCACAGCCCTAGCTCAGAAGTGAGATGTCCCATTCACATGTTTTAGAGCTGTAATTGCAATACCATGATACTGTGATATTTTTATCTAAGGTTATCATACCGTCAGAATCTCATCTCAGGCCCATGCCTACTGCACAGATGCAACAGTGCTGCGAGATCCGGTGAGAAGCATTTGAATTCACTGCACAATGATAAGGTTGCTGCGAGATTTACTGAGAATCATTCAAATTCTGCACAGAATTCACAGTTATAAACAGCGCTGACGTACATCAGGAAACCGAAGCGGTAACATTAACTGTAACCATGGTGTTGTGTTAGAAACAGTCGAATGTATTACATCATTCATTTCAGGGTTTGTACAACCTTCTGAGAAAGAAATTCAACTACTATTCAGTGACTTTCAAGCATTTCACACAACAGTTTCCAGCACTTCAAAGCTCAAAAATGATCCAGTTCGGATGCTATTTTTAATGGGATGAACAAAATATACTTTGTGGCAAACAAACACTAATAGTTTTGCTAGAATCACACGCCGCCTGTATATTGCCTCGAATAATCACCTCATATCAAGCACAGTCATGTTACTTTCTGTTAACTGAAACCCGACAGCAACTATAACTTCAGCTGCAGTGCACACAATTATAATTATCCTTTATGTTTAGGTCTAAGAACACAATAAAAACATTACCGGAATTTCAAATCTTAAAACAATTAAATAATCAAACTAGGGCTGTGCAAAAAATCGAATGTGAGTTTCATGCGCATCTCATCAGTAAAGACGCTCCTGTGATTAGTAGTATATCTCCAGCACGTGCGTTCAGATCAGGGTTGCCAGGTTTTCACAACAAATCCTGCCCAACTGCTTCTCAAAACTAGTCCAATCGTGTTTCGTTCCGGGCGATTATAATACACGTTTTTTGGCAGGGTTCCCTTGTTAATATTCTCATTTTAGGAGCTAAATATCACGTTATTGGTATTGGGGTCGCTTCAACCCGCGAACATGAAAAACAACCACAGACTTGGCAACACTGGTTGGCATTTACTACACAGAGCCGTAATTCACTGACAATCTACACAAAATCGATTTTAAAATCGCAGGCGATTCTTTGTCAATTTTGTGTAGCTTGTCGGTGGACTACGGCTCTGTATAGTAAATGCCAACCAGTGTTGCCAAGTCTGCGGTTGTTTTTCATGTCCGCGGGTTGAAGCGATACCCCAATACCAATAACGTGATATTTAGCCCCTAAAATGCGAATTTTACCAAGGCAACCCTGCCAAAAAACGTATATATTAACTCCGGGATGCAATTTTTATTGGGGAACCTCCTGGAAACGCGACTGGACTAGTTTTGAGAAGCAACTGGGCAGGATTTGTTGTGAAAACCTGGCAACCCTGATCTTAATGCACGTGCTGGAGATATACTACTAATCACAGGAGCGCCTTTACTGATGAGATGCGCATGAAAATCGCATTCGATTTTTTTGCACAGCCCTAAATCAAACACAAACACAAACCAAAGGCTTTACCAGGTGTGCCAAGCAGATTGTTGTCTCTCATGAGCCGATAGTCTTCCTCGCTGAGATTGTTGACGAACTGGTAGAAGGCCTCTTCTCGGTCCAGACGGTCCAGCTGTCTTCGGCGTTGTGTTTCGGACTGATCGCTGCCGAGCTGATCTGCATTATCCTGACCCTCCATCACTGTGTCCAGCTGTCAGATACAACTACACACACACATCACGTTAGTGTCAATCAGTCCAGACACACAAACTGAGCCCAGAGCCATCGTGCTCAGCTCTACACGACATGTGACTGTAATAAATGAGCACAGCAATCATCTTTATCATATGATGCCAACACTATCAAATGATAACACAGATCCTGCATGTAAATACACGCGTTTCAAGTGTTACCTGAAGCTAAAGGAACTGGTTAAAACCTGAAAGCGCTCGCTGACTGATATAATCATCCATTAAAGAGTAAAACTGTGAGCTGGACACGATCTTTCGAGTCTGTTCAAATATATAATTACATGACTGCAACCAGAGAGACTGAAAACAAAATGGCATCAGCGAGCTAAACAGGCTAAAGCTCAATAATTTTAAGGAAAACAACCTTTATGTTTGTCCTTGGTGTCACATACAGTCAGCGCAATAAATGAAGTCGGATCATAAATGTGTTGCTAAAACATCAAAGCAGTATCACATCAAAGGTGTATTTCTCAATGTGTGACGACAAACCTCTCGCAACAACGAACTGAGGAGAAGGCTGAAGGCTAATGTTAGCTGTAGCTGAGCTCAAACTGGGCTTCGGTTAGCTCGCACAGCCGACGGACAAACAGCGAGCTTGTTCATGCTAAGCTAAGCTAACGTTAGCATTAGCACTAGCACGGCTGTGAGATAAAAACAGCCAGCAGTCGGCGAATCTCCGATGAGGAAAACACAGAAGAATACCTCAATAAATACGTCGAAGTCGTATCTAATAACCGTTCCGTATCCGCCTCGGTGATGTTTGTTAACGTTAATCTTGACAGCAATTCAGGAGTTCATTTTCTCAAACGTCTCTTCGGCGTCGACTCTACTTCCGGTGTGTGCGGAACTGTACGGAAACGCAATACAACTTAAAAGTCTGAACAGTCTCTGCAGGGAATATACGTATATTTAAAATGTAACATTTGTAGATCACAGTAAAAGAGGTTAATCTGAAAGGTAAGTCTCAATATTGCACAAAACAACACTGAAATGTATATGAATTTTCGTCCAAAATGACGACACACAGTTTTAAGCGCGCACGTTGATGAACTGTAATTTATAGTGGGTTTCAAAATGAAAAGAGCTCAACTTTTATTATGTAATCGTGCTAGAGACGCCGGAAGGAGCAAAAGCGGCTTGTTCTTCTGGTGAATGAAAATAATAACTCGCGGACAGATTTACTATGAGGTTAACATACTTTGTAAATTCATTCTAAACGTTTTATTCATTGTTTTAGTGCTCACATTACACCCTTATGAATGTGTTATTTCTGCAAGATAATGAATAATTCAAGTCAAAAATAAAATAACTCTGGAACATCCAACCAGATTCCGTAATAATTGTGTAGAAATGCAAAAAAAAAAACAAAAAAAAAAATCCTAACCAATTCTGTAGGGAACATTTTTCACTTATATCATACCTGATTGTCAGATGTTATTATTTGGAAGTATTTCATCAACTTGATCACAGAAAACTTCTGCCAATTTTTGAATTTCATAAAACATCATTTTGTATGTTTTTTAAGCCTTTTTTATGGGGACATGGGAAGTGTCCTCATAAAACATGTTTGCGTTGTAGTACCCATGTCATTATACATATTTGTGTCCTCATAAACCATATATACCAGCACACACACACACACACACACACATGCATTTTCTCTCTGAACGGGCTTTTGTCAGCATTTGATAATGTAATTAGATAATGTTGTAAGCAATATATTGGCGAACTCTGAATAATCATGATCAGGAAGTACACATATTATTATTTTTATTTTTTTTATGTATGAATTTTATATAGAAAAGAAATAAGAGAAACAGTAGCTCTTGACAAAAGGGAGGTGACTTAAACCTGCTTTTCAGTCCCTGTCCTGGTTATATTTAAAAGGTTTTTTCATTCACTTTCTTCTCCTAAAACTGAACACAAAGACATAGTTCAGTGTAGTTGTTTCAGAGGCATACGGCAGACAGTTTTATGACTGTAAATTCATTTAAAATGTACGCCAAAATAGTTCAAGCGTGAGTGTCTGAATGCCGCTTCCAGTAAATGCAGTTCTCTTGTTCTGACAGTAAGAAGAAAGAGTATTTGGAGATGTTGGTTGTTTTAAGCCGTGCTCATTTCTTTGCTTTTACACATATAAAGGAACGGTAAGGTTTTCTAATGTTATCTAATAGATCATCCTTTGAAAAGCCCATCTGTCCAAGTTCAGGGTGGCCTTGTTGTTCTTCAAAACTCATTTTTATGCTTTGTCCTGGACGGTCAAAAGGTCAAAGTCAGCACTTCTCAATCTGGTGGGTCGTGACCCATCTAAACATTGGTTGCAGATCTGTGGGTCAGAATCCAGACAAAACAATACAAATCAGAAGATGCAAATAATATAATAATTGTGCATTTTAGGATAGCAATACAAATGGGCTTATCAACTAAAAAGAAAAAGTGGAAAAAACTCTTTCCATATCTTTTATTGTTAGAGTCATAGACTGAGTGTCTAATCAAACTAATGGCTCAAAGCATTGTACAGGAAAGTTAGAGGCAGTATCTTTATCAGTGCATGTGGATTTAAGATTTTCATCTCTTCCTATGAAGATAATGAATGTAAATAAACAGGTATGTAAAGGAAAGGCTTATTTTATTAGGAGAGCTTGATGAAGCACCTGCTAAAGTGATTGACGGACTCCCACAGAGATCAACGCAGAGCGCTGAAGCCTTCCTGCATGTTCGCTCTTTTCGGTGCGCTAAGTAATTTAATTTAAAATAAATTCTGATCTGACATTTTATTTTGACCTCAAATTTAGATTAAAATGCAGATTGGTTGTTTGTCCATTTCTAATTCTTCTTCTTCCGACATTTGATTATTCTGGTGAACTCTTTACTTTATATTTTACTCGTTCATTAGGAATCTGTGTCGCTCAGAGTGTCTCGCGTCTGCGCTTTACACGGACCTCAAGGTCACAAACTCTCGAGTCTGATCATTAGTTAGAGGTTATGGCTACTGTTTAATAGGCTGCCTCATGCTTGCCATTCTTTAAATAGCTGTTCTGTTTAGCCCCCTAAAGTCACCTATGCAACAACGTACTTGGTTATCAGAGGATATGGCTAGCACTATGAAATATGCCGCCCCATGCTTGCCTATATTTCAGTATTTTTATCTAGCCCCCTATAGCTAATCTAATTATATAACAATTTGAATAAAGCTGAGACAAGAACCAGAGGTTGTGGCTAGCACTATGAAGTATGCTGAACCATGCTTACTAGTACCCCAGTAGTATTTTGTCTTGCCCCCCATAGTTAAAGTCAAGCAGCTAGTCAGAAATCTAGAATCTCACCTGATGTGCCCCGTGCTCCATCTAACCTGAGAAACTCTACTTAACCCTGGACGCAGATTCGCTGAAACATACGCCTTCTCTTAATCTGCTTAAGAAAATAATTTCAGTCAGAATAATAGAAAATGTGACTATTTATTATTGTATCATGCCAATTATATAGTCAAATCAGAGATAATCAATACATCAAATTCTCAAAGATAAATCTAAGAGTAAAATATGCATACCTCAGAAAAATACATAGCATGGAGTATATGGATGCGCTCCACACTGTGAATCGTCCCGATCTTCTTGCAACTGTACTCAGACCAAGACAAACATCCTCAAATGGAGACAGGAACTAACAATTGGAATTTGTATTGATCAAGGCCTAGACATGTTGAGTTTACACCTTTTGGGGACAGATGTTGATTTTCATGAAAGACACTGGGAAATGACACACCCTTTACAGTGAGCAAAACATCTCTAACTCTTAGGAACTGAAATGCCTTTTACTAAGATGAGACCATTCGAGACAATTCAGATGACACCAAACATGACTGAATATCGCTTGCATTCATGTAGAACATAATATTATGCTATTGAGTGAAGGGAAGGAGGTTTACGAAAAGGAACAGATGCGAAAAAGGTGAGAAAATAGTTTTCATCTCTCCGTGAGATGTGGAAACGGATGTCTGTATGCTAATACACTGTTTGTATCATCTGTATCTCAGAAGATTAAAGTGTCTGAGGTTCTTGCAAAACTACTATATAACAACCAGTTTCAGTCACTGTAATGATGACAGTTGAGATTACAGACAAAGTTGAACATTTTATTGAACCCTAATTCATGCCATATTACCATTCAGGCATTAAATGCTTGTGTGTGTGTGTGTGTACCTACTTAACCATATTCTGGGGACAAATTTGTACCCAAAAGTGAGCTTAACCTGAGAAAATATCCACAAACCTCCTTTCGGGGACGTCCTCATTTGTAAAACTGGTTTAAAAATGCAGAAAGTTTTCTGTAAGGGTTAGGTTTATGTGTAGGGTTGGTGCAGGGCAATAGAATATACGGTCTGTGCAGTATAAAAACCATCCATTATGTCTATGGAATGTCCCCATATAGATTGTTAAGTAACGTGTGTGTGTGTGTGGATATGTAGCACATGGAATGACACATTAAATGCTAAGTGTGGATATAACCAGTTTATAAATATACTTCCTTAATTGCACTAAGAAAAGTAATAGCATCAGCTACTATCATCTTTGTTGACATTTAATTCAGGCATTAACAGTGTAAACTGATGGAAGAAATGTGACAACATTCAAAAGGCAGCATTCAAAATCTCCTTTTAATTTGTATATGTACTCCATAAACATTATTACAAAACTCAGCAAGTTACCAATATTACAGTTCACCATACAGGCTTGTTCACAAATATTTAAAACCTTTGCAACAGATACAACATAAAATAATACAAGAATAATTTACATGAAAATCTATAAAACAGCAAATAGTTCACAATTTTTGTCTGTACTTTTTTGCCTATATGTGTTTTCCACAATACCACAAGACTCTCACAACAAGATAAGTTTCCTCTTACAAAACTTGCAACAAAATGTAGGTTTTTTTTTATTCCTTTTCTCTTTTTTTCTTAATATTTTGGTTTTTAAAACCAAAAGCTTGTCATTATACATCCTTTTCACTGCCTACAGAGGCACAAAAAAGGTTACTCACACACACACACACACACACATACTAATACTTCACAGCACTTTCTAAGAAAAATATACACTTACAAAATATCTTACAAATTGGCACAGAGAAAAATATACAATATTTTTGTGATGTCGAGAGTTAATTAAGAATCCCTCTGGTATCAACTCTAGACAATATTTATAAAGCTCAATAATTTCTCCAACAAAAAGGCAAAAGCAATTCCAATTAATGACAAAGAATTGTGTTGAGAATACATCAAACAGAACCATATATCGTACATTCATTAAGAGAGGAATAGGGTTTCATTTCTTATAATCCTTGTGTCATAATTACTGGGTGAATACAGTTAACCCTCGTAGCACCAGTAGGAGGAGGCAGCTTAACAGTGGCACATTGTAGAAAACTTGAATTACATTCAGTTGACAACAGGCAGAAATGAGAGAAGGCAGGCTAGACGGGCGAGCGGCCCATGTGCAGTTCCCTCATTGGGATCATCCTGCTGCTGCTTAACATGGCCGGCTGGAGGCAGAAGGGGACGGAGTGAAATCTTTCTAAGGTAAAAGCTATAGGTAAGGCATTACTTTACCTGAGATATCCTCCTAGAGCAACTCTTTTAAATCAAAGGTGTCATCTTTTAATCTATATGTGGTAAATGCCAATGGATTCAGTGCTTTTGAAAGGACGAATTTGGTTTCAAGTTTTTCGAGCTACAATGAATTGAGATGAAATTTGTGACAGAAACCTAGGGGGCGCTAAAGCACTAATTTGCCACTAATAAAACCTACCAAGGCTCATTGGAAATACTTTGCCTCTACCTACATTTCTGCAAAACTCAAAAACAGTACCTATACTGTACGTATGAATTGAAGCAGTTTCCAGTTGAAATGAACACTAGAGGCAGTAAAACTCTGACAACTTTTATTATTTGTCACACTCAATTATTTACAGGGCCAGAGTTTTGATTTAGAAAGCCTAGTTTTCGCACAAATTCTTTGCACAATATTGTGTTATGACTCCAAAACTATTTTAACAAGCTGCGTGATTTGAAATGGAAACTTTTGAACGTTAGCCCCACATATCCAGCTTCGTATGTTTGGGTTTTTAACTCAGTAGATTTGCTCGGTAGCTCACGTGATACGGCATTGCACTTGTGAGGTGAACCGCTCCAATACGAATCCTGTGACGCTACTATGCGTCAGTGAATGCGTTTTTTTTATCACTTTTGCATTTGTGTAAGTTTAGGGTTGGGTTTAGTGTAGGGGCATGTTATTTTCCAACAAAACAGAGCATTAACCTTTCAGCGATACTTCCCGGACGTTTGAATTCTGAACGGTCGTAATACATCCCAGTGTCAACATAATAAAAATGCCAAAATATGTGCCCGTGTCAACATAATAAAAACATATCACAGTCACATATTAATCATGATTTTAGCGTAACTCACTGGACATTTCACTCTGAAACTGCCGCAAAACATGCAATAAGGTACATAATGTCGCATTGCAGAAACTTCGCCACAATCTTGTATTTTCAATGAGCCTGGGTTGCTGAAAACAAATTAAACAAAACACCATGTTCCCTGAAAAACTTTTGTTTCACAACAGAACCACTGGCAAAAAAAACAAAACAATAATTGTTGTTTTCAGATGTAATTGTCAGCACAGGATACTACTTAACCATTTATGGAAGCCGTAAGGGAAATGTGTAAAAGTGGGCTAAAGTAAAATGGACATTCTTTACAGTTTCTTAACCATCAATACTCCATTCAACAAATATGCAAAATATAAAACATTGTGGGCACAGTTCCTGTTACAGCAGATTGTGAAATGATTGCTTGCTGACCGATACCAGAAAGATGTCATCCTCAATTAACATTATCCGTGTCCACCTTTCTTATTTTTCTTCCTTCTATGTTTATAAGAGTACATATTTGCTTCTCTTTTTGTAGTAATGCTGAGGTACATTGAATTTGGTAAGTAAGGTGACAAAAGTTAAAACAAAAAAAAAAGTTCAGGGTTGTTTTGGTAAAGTGGTTGTACCACTGTCAGCTGCAGGTGCTCTTCAAACGGTGGGGTCCCCAAAGAAAACTAAATTACTAACCAAAAACAAACATCGGATCTTGTTAAGTCTTGAAAGAGGACAGCCAGCATTCATCAGGATAGTAAAAGAAACAGCCAGTATTCTTACAGATTATTAATGTGCACAGAGAGTTTACATTTGGCACACGGATAGAATTCATGTTTTTCTTTGAACAGTGCATTTCTGTACAGTGATACTAAATAATAATAATAATCTGTTAGTAGCAATATATTATTTCAGTCAATAATCAATATCATTATTATCATAATTATTATTATAAACGAAAGCATAAAAAAGAAAACAAAAATTAAGCGTTTTGGGATTTCCATGGCATAGAAATGTCCCTCTAAGACAATTTCCAGTACAACTCCTGTAAAAAGCATAGTAGATAAGAGAAAATCATGAGTACATTCCAACAGTAAGAAAACAACATTAATCTGATATGTCTTCAATACAGAGCAGTCCCATTGTGTGCTGTTAATGTTTAGGGATCTGCCAAGGATGTTGTTATCCTAAACAAGGGGCTGAGCATTTCACACTTAAAAAAAGTCAGGGAGTAAATGGATAAAAAGAGAGGAGGGCATCTGTTTCAGCATACATAATCAAAAGGGGGAGCTTGTTTCCCACAAAGACACTTTATAATAGCTACATCTTTGAAGAGAGAAATATAATTACATAAGGGCAGCAAGATTCACTGAGAAATGAACAAAAAGGGTCCAAAAAGAGAATTTGCACTTATCAAAGTTTTTTTTTTCCTTTTCTTCAGACAAAAACTATTCAGCAACTGCAAGGGGGAAAAAATAGCAAAAACAAGAATACAGAAGAAAATGCAGCCACGGTCATTTAAAATCTCAATCAAGCCTTACACAATCAATCAATAGGTAGTTTGCGAGTACAAGAAGTTTCTCATGCAAGATCAATATCCTCTTCGGGGGCAAAAACAAGGAGGGGGTACTAAAGGATAACATAATTCCATGCATCTCTGGTCTTGAGTCAGTGTAGGTATGTCAAGAAATGAGGAGGAAGTGGGAAAGTGAGGATCGTGCATCAGCAGCTAGATATAAAATATTACCTCAGTTTCTCAAAAGAAGCCATTAATGATATGTCTTTATTTGGGTCTCGTTCAGGTCGTGTTTCCTTTAGATGTTCAATCCGAGGAAATTTTGCACTGGTTTTGTGACGGTACATCTTTTTGTGCGCGGGCCCATTTATACCAGGAACGCCAAGGTTAGGCTTATCGAACATGTTGCAGCCCAAAGCCAACTGAGGGGAAAAAGGTAAGGAGGCATTGAACTTTGCCTGGTTTTTGCCAGCTTTATTCCCACCTTTTCTGCCTTTTGTGCCCCCAGTAGCCAAACTGCCTTTCTTCTTGGGGTCGGATGAAGTTCCTGCAAGGATTTTGAGAGTCTTTAACTTGAGGCTGTTAGCCTCTGAGGGCAGGCAGATATTTGCTGTAGGGCCCCATATTGGCTCAACAGAGGCCATCATGAATTTCTGTACTTCAGCCATCCCTGAGACAATATTTGACAAGATGTTGGATGGCTCTTCAAACTCTCGCTGGTCATCGTGGACTTGACATTTGCTCTCTGAACAACCTATTCCTGTCCATTCATCAGAGCCTCTGTCCTTCAGCGGATGAGCAATGCCCTCAGTCTGGCCTTTGCCACCCTTCTCATCCAGTAAAGCCTTTAACTTTTTCGATGCTCGTGAAGTCTGACGTGGAACTTTGCCCTTCTCTGTTTTTGGAGCTCTTGGGGCTTTGCTTTTTTTGGTACCCTGCCCTGTAGTTTGTTTGTTGCTATTTTTCCTCTTTTCCTTAGTCCCCTTGATTGCACTCATCATATCACCATCAAAAGTTAGATTTTTTTCTTTCATCCCCAGGCTTAAGTTGTCTTCGCCATTGAAAATGTGCAATTGATAATCGTGACCATCTACTGAATATCTATCTAGATCTTCCTGCTCGATCATTTTGCAGTTCCAGTCCACGTCTTTGGTGCATGGCATCTTAGCTCCATCCTGGAGATCACCAGCCTTCCCAACTATCTTCATCTCACAGCCCACAACTTGAGGGGATAAATTAGGCGTCTCTGGGGGAGAGAGTTCTGACAATGATGTGTGTCTGAATTTATCTGGAGTGAAGTTGGAGATATCCAGCAAGTCTGTGGACTCCCTCAGGGGTGTGATTGCATCAATACTCTGCTGAATCACCAGTTTGGGACTGCAGTGGGCAAGAAAGTTCTCGTTCACATCATCCTCGCCATCTTTCTCGCAGGACTTAAGCCTCAGAGAGCTGTAATTGCTAGAAGTAGCTGACAGCGAGCCAACTGAGTCAAAACTGATGAGCTGGCCGTTGTTGGTGTGCAGTGTGGCTCTTTGAAACTGTGGCTGCCCCTGACGAGCCTGAAACTCAGGATCAGGGGGCAGTGGCTGCTCAGGCATGTAATTCTTTGCATAAAGCATTCTGTTGCTCTCCAGACTCAGCTGGCTGTAGCCTGACACGGTCAGACTTTCAGACAATGGCATAGCCATCTCTCCAGCGAAGCTGTTGGGTTGGATCGCAGATTCAGCAATATCTGCAGCTGCAAACTGCTGGTTGGGACCAAGCTGGGGGTGCCACATCTGGGCAAGAGTTGGACAATTCTGGGGTGACTGTTGGAGCTCTGATTCTGATGGTGGGGAAAGAACACAACTTTGCGCTAGCTGCATTGAGGTGAATTGCTGCTTTTCCAAAGAGAGGTCCAGAGAGTGTTGGGTCTGCTGGGCATAAAACGGGATACCAGTGCTACCTGAAGAATCAGAGGCTTCTAGCAACGTTTGCAGATAGCCACCCGGGATAACGGAAACACTTGCTGCCACATTCTCAGATGATGCCTCTTTGTTAGGGGAGCAGGTGATAGACACAAAAGCAAATTTTTCAGTGGCATTAGCCGTTTGACTCTCACACAAATGGGTACTGTGTGCAGCTGGGCTGACGTTTTTATCTTCAGCACCTCCTACTGTGTCCATATTTTTCTGCAACGAGCAAACTTCTGTCAGGTCTGTCACGCTCTTGCTATTCTCCACAAGGTCTCTCATTTTCTTGCTCTTGAGTCTGGCTTCACTTCTGAATTTCTGTATTCTGAATATTTTATTCCCTATTCTCCTTTCCGCCCTCTCTTGTGATCTGCTCTTCCGGGTGGCAGTGTCTATGATGTCATTTGGGTCTAATGTGCTTGCACAGCTGGTGGCTATTGTTAATGGCATTCCCATGGAGGCAGCTTCATCTGTAGAAGCAACCTCCTGCCTGGGATCAGAGGCAAAGGGGCCCTGCGTGTTAGGTGATTGCTCCACAGTTTGAATTCTCTGAATTCTGATTCTGTGTGCTAGCTTGTGTTTCCTTTTGGCGGGACTGGAACTAAAGGCATGGTGGTGAGAACTGTGTTTATCTCCTGCTGCCAGCTTAAGCTGTTCCTCTCTTTCTCTCTGTTTCTCCTGCCAGAAATCTTTCAGAGGTGCAAGCTTCTCATATTTGTTGATTGTATCCTCATTTAAGCTTACCATCGTGTCGGCTGAATCGATTCTGCCTAGCTTCACAGCCATGCATTTCTCTCCTTTGAACCTGTTGACGATAATGTATTTGATTATTACAGGTGGATCCTTGCGAGAGTATTTTCGTCTCTTTTTAGGGCACCAGTCAAGATCCTCTTCTTGCTTTGGACCAATTGGTGGTTTCTCTCGCTTTTCAATGTTTCTTTCTCCTTCGGTGGACTCAACATAATACAAGTAGTCATCACTATACCTTACTTTTCTCTTAGCCCGCAATCCATAGTTCAGATGGTTGGAGCAGCTTGCGTTTTTTCGTGAGAACAGGTTTTTAGGCCTGTTGTCTTGGAAGGTGTCAAAAGAGGAAACGGTGGAGGAGCTGTCATCACTATAGTCCCCTGAGTCATCAGCTGAGTTGCTTGAATCAATAAAGTAGTTCATTTTGGGGCTGTAATCAGGTGTCTGCTCTACGGAGCAGTCATTTTCATCCTCTTTGCAGTCATTTTGAAATCCAAGCTCCTCTGATTTAGGGGGTAGCTCATCCATAACTCGTTTTAACACACCACCCTCTTTCTTGGTGCAATTTACCAAGACACTTGGGAAAAAGTTGAACTGGGTTTCTTCTTGAAGAACATTGGTTTTGTCCCTCATGTTGTCCTGGAAGGATTCATAACGGATCTTCAACGAGCACACGTCGCTGCTCAGAGTGGAGTCATCATCATCATCAAACATGTAATTGTCCACGTCCTCCTCAGTGAAGAGATTTACAGATAGCTCGTTCTTGGAGCAGAGATCCAGCAGTTCCATCTTACTCTCACTAATGAAGGACTCGAAGTAGCCCCAGTCCTGATTTGAATTAGTAAGCAAACCATCCTCTCCGTTGCACTTGTCTAACAGCAGGCCCTCATACAGATTTTTGGAGGCCACATCATCCAAGTCTGTTTTCTCCATGTCCTTCTTCTCCACTAGCTGAGTTTTGGGGACAGGAAAGCTCAAAAGCTGATCCGAGAGGAGCTGGTCTCCGTAACTTCCCGTCTCACTCGTGCTCATGCATTGCATGTTAATATCAGAGACAGGGCAGGTGCTGTAATCTCTGTTCATGTCAGCCATTTTGAGGTTGATACTAGCCTCTACATTCGACATATCCTTGGTCTCAATGAAGCAGCTGGGACAGGTGCGACTCTGCTGAATCAAACAGTCCTGTGTGAGCCCAGGAATGCTCGCGGGTTCAATCATGGTGAAATGACACTGACTGCGTTCTTGGAAATGCCTAGTGGGCTCAAGCCCTTGAAAGCACAGGGTGTGAGGGATATCGTGTGGTTTGAGGACTCATCAGTTGCTGAAGGAGTCCGTGTTGACAGTGTTCGTGGTAAGTGGTGCTTCTTTAAGGCCAATTTAGCAATAAGGCAGAACGAGTCGTCTCCTAGACAAAGAAAAACAATATTAATCATTTAATATATTATTAAATACCACAATTACCCATTGCATATACAATAATAACATTTTAAAGACCACTGCAATGCATTTACATTTGTTGTGATGCGACATAATTGAAACAGTGGTACCTAAGGCTGCATTTACACAGCAGGTCTTGATGCCCAAATCCGATTTTCTGACTATATCCGATTTTTTTGACGACCGCTTACATCATCTTTTAAAAGTGACCCGTATCCGATTTTGCATTTACACTATACACTGCTGAAACTACCAAACTTCGACGTTCTGACTCGGAAAAGGAAGTAAAACAGCACGAAATACAATGGATGCAGATGCAAATAATATTATACAGTGTTTGCTTTCCCCAATATTTTGAAAAGTCAAACAAAAAAATCAGCAAAACATTGGTTTCGTACGGCGCGGCGGAGAAAAAAGCGCTTAAACCGTGCCTCCCCATATCTCGTGAAATGTCTTCAAACACGGATTTATTTCTGTAACAACCCTGCATTTTTGCCTGCACTGTCTCTTCGCCCCAAAGACTTAAAAGACATGAAACCTTGGCATTGCTCCACTGTGTGTATCCTTCGTCCTCCATCGCGCCTATAGTAAGTCATGTGATCTCAGTTGGTGGTGGTCCACCTGAGTTGACGTCACTTTTTTAATGACGTACGACTCGCATTTTACTGGGGAATATCCGATTTGTCTGCTTACATGGCACACGCAAATGCACGTATCCGATTCATATCCGATTTATTACCACATATGAATGAGGCCTGAATCCGATCTGA
Source organism: Cyprinus carpio (assembly GCF_018340385.1). Lineage (NCBI taxonomy): Eukaryota > Metazoa > Chordata > Actinopteri > Cypriniformes > Cyprinidae > Cyprinus > Cyprinus carpio. The sequence continues at coordinate 6,604,719 of NC_056585.1, forward strand.
GAAAAATCGGAATCCATGCGGTTTTTTCCTGCTTGCACGTTCACCGGTCATATCTGATCTGTGCCACATGAGAGGAAAAAATCGGAATTGGGTCACTTGAACCATGCAGTGTAAATGGGGCCTAAATAAGTACCATCTGAATTTGATTGGATCATGGGTGTTGATATAATTGGAAAATATTATTTTTAAAAAAAAGTTATTACATTTAGATGAAAGATTATATAATATTTTTTTTTTTTTTTTTTTTTAGAAAAACATTCACTGATGAATCACGCAATTAATTAAGAAAGTACATAGGATGAGCTTTTTTTCCTTTTTAAAATCAACAGTTAATAATGAAACAGAAAGTGTATTAGAGATATGAGGCTAGATTTCTAGATTTTGTGCTCACTTGAGCTACAAATTGTTAAGTTTCTAAAACTTTTGTTTCCTTTTATCTAAACATCTGTTTTGTGCCATATATGCCACCTTTATTATTTTCCCACATAGCGTAATAAATGTGGATGTAAAAGATTTAGCTATAATAAAAAAAAAAAAATAAAAAAATAAAAAAAAACTGATTGATTAATGATTGATTCAGAAAAAATCTTATATTATAGAAGTGTTGTGCATACTTAGTAGAAGTGATTACATCATGCAGTTGCAACTTGTGCCTTTAAGGTGATATCTCCATTTTATTTGGCCCTTCATGTAATTAAATTCTTTTTATATCATGATTAAATCAACACGCTATTAATTCAGAAGATACTAAATGAAGCACATTTAGGTTAACTAAGAAAATGTTAACAGTGCTGTTAACTTTGCCATTCTTTTTAAATTCTATTAAAAACTCATTTAAAAAATGTAATGCACAACAGTTCAATAATAATATAATATAATTGAATATAATAAAAACAAATTGAAGAAATTAAACTGAGAATGTTTGTGACAACCATAATGTTTGTCATAATTTTTGGCTACAGAGAAAAAAATATAATATAATATAATATAATATAATATAATATAATATAATATAATATAATATAATATAATATAATATAATATAATACACTGTATAGTATAATATAATATAAAAAACACCATTTGGTTATAAATTAGCAAATACTGAAAAGTCTTGGATTGTATCATTATTGCTGTGATTAATATGTTTCTGGCATGTTATATGCTGTGCACCAATTCTTTTAACCCTTACTGTTGCGGAGTGTAGCTTTTCATTTCTCAAAAGAACCATGTCAGAACAAATACGGCGTATATATTCTAGGATGACAATGTCAAGATTCAAGCTCAAATTGTGAAATAGTGGTTCAGTGAGCATGAGGAATCATTTTTATGTATAAACTGGCCACCACAGAGTCCTGAGCTCAACCCTATTGAAAGTCTTTAGGATGTGCTGAGTCGACTTTACAGAGTGCTTCAACTCTACAATTGTCAATACAAGATCTCAAAAATTAATGCAACTCGTGATGTAAATAAATGCTGTGATGTTGCATGATGTTGTTGAAACAATGGCAGCAACGAAAACACGATGTTATCAAATATGTGACTCTGGAGCACAAAACCAGAGTTTTGGGGTATATAAGTCGCTGGGGTATATTTGTAGCAATAGCCAAAAATACATTGTATGGGTCAAAAATATAGATTTTTCTTTTATGCCAAAAATCATTAAAATTAAGTAAAGATCATGTTTCATGAAGATATTTTGTAAATATCCTACTGTAAATATATCAAAACTTAATTTTTTGTTTAGTAATATGCATTGCTAAGAACTTCATTTGAACAACATTAAAGGTGATTTTCTCAATTTTTAGATTTTTTTGCACCCTCAGATTCCAGATTTTCAAATAGTTGTTTCTCAGCCAAATATTGTCCTCTTAACAAAACATACATCAATGGAAATCTTATTTATTCCGCTTTCAGATGCTGTATAAATCTTAATTTTGAAAACTTTACCCTTTTGACTGGTTTTGTGCTCCAGGGTCACATATAAAGGCAGTCCAGTGAAATATTAGTGTCGACTTCAGCACATCCCAAAGACTTTCAATGGTGTTTAGGTCAGGACTCTGTGGTGGCCAGTCTCTCACAGTTTGAGCCTGATGAATCTTGACGTTGTCATATTGGAATATGGACATGGGTACATCTTCTGACATCATCTGGCTGTTTGAGAAATTAAAAGCCACACACCGCAACAGTTACGATTGCCAAAAACACAACATGCCAAAAACATATTAATGTTTCAATCCTAAAATCTTGAGTATTTTCTTATCTAAATCCAGATGGCAAACTGACGCATTTAAATAGATCTATTATATTATTTCAAGAAATGTTTAATAATCTAATATATGGTGATAATATCTTTGTAGCGGTTGACCTGAACGCTGCAATTATTTCCCCACACATTTTACTAGCTTTTTTTTTTCTGCACAGTTGTGACATCTGAACATGCACCGCTTAGAGGAAGCGCTGATGCTGATTATGTGTTGGTCCAGAATCCTCAGCTGTTCAACAGATCTGCTCTAAGCTTGCACCGGTGCATTATGGGGAGCTGTTGTAAGCTCACTAACTGCTTCTGACACCGGACGGAAAGCTAATTTTCTCTTTGCTATGAATTATCAGGGAGTTCACCAATCAGCCAGCATGTATGAAGAATAAATGTGGAATCTCTGAGGATTTGCTGTGAATCAGATGCGGAAAATCTTGTTATCCTTTCTAGGATAATGTATCGAATCAGTTGACAACTGACCGGATCACATAAATCCACACGGGGAAGTACAGGAGAGCATATGGTCTTTTGGCAGGTGTCAGTACACATAACCTCTGCCAGACTCGCTGAACATCGTCTGCTATGCTGCAGCATTAGGACTGGGGTCACTTACACTAGAGAAGAGGGAAAAATATGCCCAAATGGGATTCGTGTTTACAGAAGCTTCAGCTCTCGGGTGCTGGATTATCCACACATGTGGCCTTGAGCTACACACAAACCTCAATAACTACATTACTGTAAGAGGAACACAGATGGTGAAATTGGAACATGAATATGATTATAAGCCAGTTTTGCTTTTCAAATATGAAAGCCACAGATCTTGGACATCTTTTGAGGAAGAAAGAAGCTAATTGTCTGTGGAGATGTCAATGACTCTGACTGTCAGGGTCCACAATGACAGATTTGATGATGACAAGACTTTAATTTGGGGTTAACGATCCCTTTAATGTGCGCTGTGATGCACTCTGTCTGCTGCACACAGAAACAGAAAGAGCCTTCTCTCATTCTCTGCTTTACACAGTATTCAGAGTCAGAGTGCACAGGTTTTTATCAGCCTGCTGGGATAAAATCATATTTACTGTCTGCTACAATGAGCACTTCTGAGGTAGAACTAGCTGCTGGATTTGACAAAGATATTCAAGAGTTTTGTTTGCACATGATATCCTCAAGGCCAGTGGTATATTGCGGCATATTATGACTGTGAACTAATCAATACTTATTATTTCTGAATGGAAGGATGATCTTATTATTTGAACATACAGAAAGCAAACTCATTATATGTTATGGCAATTGCTCTAGATCACCACTGTTATAGCTCTACTACCACTGCTAGACATCTACCACAAGACGGTCAGCATCATCACGAACCGTCCCTGCCATCTACCTTCCAATCATAAGCTATTGATACCACTGATCTATCAGATCCAGGACTACCAGACTCCCCACAACCCCATACAATCACATCTCATTACGTGAAAATGACTTCTCCTGAAGTCCAAGATCCCACTGTTCTCCAAACAAAGTCTTCACACATACTGTACACGATCTCCTGCACTACAAAGACATGACAATAAAGAACTTGTCTTGGCTTGTGTGTGTGATTGGTAGAAACAAAAGGTGTCTGCTTTTTCACATAATAGTTTCTTAAACCACAGAAATAAGTAGCTTTCAAAAATCGAATGTAAAGTATTAACAAAAGCAGAATATGATTGTCTTCTCATCTTCTTACAAGACAGCACATCACATATCAATAGCACATAGTCTACGTGATTTTTGCCAAAATTACAGTGTAGCTAATATAGGGCTGCACGATTTGGGGAAAACATCTAATTGAGTTTTCTTAAAAAAAAAACAAAAACAAAAAAAAACATTTGGGGTGGGGGGGAGAATCCACACTTGTGGATATTTGTGATTATATATCAGTATGTCTATACAATTTTAATAAAACAAATATTAGAATTATGAATAATTTAAATTTATTATTACTACTACTACTACTAAGTAAAAGTATAAAATAAATACTAAATTAAACAAAAAGGCATTCATGGAAAAAAAATATTAATATTATAATACGTTACTGTAAAAAAATTATAATATAACTTAATTATGAAATAGTCTTTATAATTCTAAAAATAAATCTTAATTTCCTGTTTTTCAAAAACTAAACTATCAAAATACAAGTTTGATGGTTAAACTTTTGAAAACGAAGAAATTAACTGCAGAGCCATTAAAGATTCTCTTTTATTGAGAAGCGCTTCTGGTTATTAGTTTGTGAAGATCACATGTAAATGAACACAGTGCCGTGCTTCACTCTGAAACACACAGCGCATATATACATTCAATTAAATCGCAGCTTTTGCGATTTAATAACTACACTAAGCCACATTGCTTAATATTTCAATTAATTGTGTAGCCCTGCATCTGACTGAAAACTGTATTTGGCACCTTACTGGAGTCCTTTTTCCACTCTCTCATCTCAGTGAGGCACTTAAATACCTGAGGTGTGGAAAACAGATCCAACAGCTTCCAGATGTAAGTCCAGTGCTTAATGGTCTCTTGCATTTGTGAATGGAAGCAAAGGATCAATTTATCTGCACCAGATGTTGGTAATGAGAACAAAAGAAATGTTGGATGATTTATTGGCCCTCTATCAAAACTGAGAGCTGTAGGAAGCTGTTTTTCAGTCCGGGGGCCTTCTTTCTGTACTTATCTGTGTGACTGCCCCAGTTCCCTGAGCTGGAACTGAGAGGAGTGTGGTTATGATAAACTAAAGCTTGCAGTGCCGCTGACAGGCCTGAATCACAGAACAGAAGCTTTCAGGGTTTCTGCAGGCTTTATGAAGTTAAACTTAAGACATTTCTAACGACCTAGTAAAAAATGTAATTAAGGAATGAACTGAAAGGAACACAACACATCAGTATGGTATCTAAATGTAAATGTCTAGGGAGATACAATGAGTTGTATTTGCAACACTGCGAAGTTTTTAAAAAATACAACTTCCCAAAATATCTGCAATACTTTTCATTTATTTGATAAAAAAAAAAAATAATAATTAATAATAATAATAGGTTAATGCTTGAATATCTGCTCCAAGCCACTGAAATATGAAAATAAGTACTGTACCTTCTGAGCCCAACTTAACCAAATGCTTATCTCCTCAACAGTGACTTCAAACTTTATTATTTTTAATAAAACATCAACATCTAAACCTCTGTTAATGCTCAATAAGAAGTTTTGCATTAAATAAATAAAGTCAGAATGGTTTGTAATAAGTGAAGATGCTGAGATTTAGAGAGATCTGTTAGCGTTTAATGTCCAGTTGGGATTTAAAGAGTTTCTGTTGTCTGAGTTTTGTGGGTTACCATTGTTCTGAAGAGTAGTGTCTGTGCTTCAGTCCAGTAGAAGACCAAGAAACATTGGTGTTCTGCTGCATGTTGCTTTATTTAAAGGCAGTAATGTGTAGTGGCTGATGCAGTGATAGTTACATCAGCTCATGCATGTGTGCGGTTACTAGCTAATGATTAACTGCAAGAGATTTACATTTTACAGAGAATGTTTCACAATGATGAAAAAGCCTTTAAACATTATTTCCATTAATGGTAAACGTTTGGCACCCTGTGCTGCCATGATTTCACCATTTTTTATGTTTACTTTTTCTTACAGTGTGCTCAAATGAAAGTGTATTACAGCCAGTGTGCGAGCAAACAGTGCAAGGTGACGTTCTCTTGAAAAAAAAAAAAAAAGAAACAATTAAATGACAATAAATATGATTAACCATTATCATGCAACCCTATATACCGCTCACATTTTCATTGTAGTAGTTATTGTGTACAAAAATGATTTGAAATGTGTATTTAAAGTCTCATCCCTTTAAAGTACGGCTACTTGTGTTTAATTCCAGTGTTAGGAATGTAAACAGCACTTTATACGTCACATCTCTTTCTGTTATCCTTAAGCAGCCAAACCTTTGTCATGCCTACAAGTAAGTTAGGTTAGTGGCTTTTAGCTGAAAATGTGCTCTTTGGTGATTAATAAAATGCAATACCTACAGTTGCTTTCAAGTAAAGTATATACAGGCAACACACAATGAATACCTGTGGCTCCTGACGATATTTTGAGATCTTATGAAGCAAACTACTGGTCTGTGCAAGAAAGGTTTTTATGGTTTCTCATGGTGAAGACTATGATGAAGACTAGTTTATTCACTTTATATTGCTTTAGACATGTAAAACATCCATGTTTCACATCATTATAGGGTGCTTTAATAATATAATTGCATATACTGTATGTTATGTCATATGTTATACCCAGATCAGTTTCCCTATTATGGAGGTTCTGGATTACAGGTAATAATGTTGTAAATAATGATCAGACCCATCGTTTCACTTCATAAGACCTCAATATATCGTCTGGAGCCACTGGTATTAATTTCGTGTTCCTTTATATGCTTTTTTTTATTCTCAAAAATGGGCAGCATCTGACTTGCATTTTATGAATCGGCAAAGAGCACGGAATCAGCTAAACATCTTCTTTACTGATCTACTGAAAAAAAAAACAGTCACCAACATCTTGAATGGCCTGAGGAAATTGACAGCAAATGTTCATTTTTGGGTGAACTATCCCTTAAAGTGTTTGGTTTGAAACACTGAGCAATAACTAAACCTCACTTTGTTTTCTGTTATGTCAGTGAAATAGTTTGCAATTATACATTTTTTGACAGACAGAAATTGTGATCAAACAGTCTATACACATTTAGACTGTTTTATGCAAAACTTCTGTACCATTATTTAAATAATATATTTAATCTATTATGGTTGTATTAGCTTCTTCAGATAACCCTAGTGGCAAGAAGAAAAACAACACAAACTGTGCTTGGTCTCTTTAATGTTGCTGTAATAAGAACATAACCAAACCAAAGTGACATGACATTATAAAGGAGAAAATAAGCTATTTTACAGTGAAATACCGTGGTTGCTTTTCTTACCTGTCTGGTCCAGTTCACTGGTTTCTGTTGAGCTGATCCGGACCTGTTTGCTGTCCATCAATGGGAGTCTGTCCTGCTCGAGTGGGACTTTGTTTTATCACTCCTGCCTACACAGACAAACACAATGACGTTTGATGTCAAGTTTATATATTAGTAAATAATGTTAAATGGTAAGCTTACAAGGATTTACTAATAAGATGAAACAAATCAAGGACAAATGTTTTCTCTCTTTTAAACTAATTGTAACCAAGACATTTACAGTTTGAACTCGAAAGCTGCAAGGCAAAATGTTAATAAAGAAACAGAGCTTCCATCACCACAGCAACTGCATGCAACAATTTACTATTCTAGGCTCAATTTAACACCCATAGGACAGTTGTTAACCCCTGGAAGCTTTGTATGTATATCTAGCGCTCAAGATATTTGTTTATGGTAATTACTCCAAGCCGTCACGATTTATTCACTGCAGGCAAAAAGAACTGGGTGAAATGACTTCTGAGACTCAAACAACTCGCATGAACGAAGATAAGTGGAGTAACAATATTGTATGGTGCAGAATGAACGTGTAAGTTCTGACTTGCTGCTATAAGAAACAGGACATATAAGTGGTGTCCAAGATTCCACACAGAAATAGAGCACATCTGGATCTGGTATTTTTTTTCTTACAACAACAACGACAACAACAAAAAACACTATACATGTTTTGTGTATTGTTTTATTGTATTTAACAAAGGAAACAAATGTTTAAAAACAGATTAAAACGCAAAAAAAACGAAGAACAATAGGTAACACTTTACGATAAAGTCTCATTAGTAAATATTAACATTAAAGCGCCACCATTTTTCCATATTCCACAATGTTCTTCCCTCAACTTAGACGAGTTGATACATACCTCTCCCGTCTCAGTGCGTGCGCGCGGTGCCACTATGCTAGCATTTAGCTTAGCACCATTCATTCTTTAGGATTGAAACAGGAATGAATTTAGAAGCTACCAAACACTTCCATATTTTCCCTATTTAAAGATGATTACATGAGTAGTTACACGAGTAAGTATGGTGATACAAAATAAACAGTGGCGATTTCTTAACAATAGGCCAATAAAGAATCAGAACATTTTCAATCATTGTTTTGGACATGTTGTAGACCAGATTAAAATGTAAAAAAAAACTGTTTGAAAATAAATAACCTATTAAGTGTTAAGTATGCAATAACAATATCATGCATGTTCATTATTAAAGCAATAAGTCCCGAGAACTTCAAAGCCAGTGGAGCCTTCCGGAGAACAGGCTGGACCCTCAAAAGGGATACCACTTGTATCTTTCGATACTCCCCCCGACAGTCGAATGTCGATCGCTGCATTGGAGGTTGAGCCAGACATTTCTGGAGAGGATGATCCGGAAGCGATGCCACCCTCTGGGTGGCCAGCGGTGCCAGATTCGAATCCGGAAATGATGGCTATGCTTTCTGAGACCGCCAAGAGTGTCGGGCTCAAGTGGAATCCTCCACCGCATCCCGAACCCTCAAGGCTGGATGATTGGTTTCTCGGGGTGGCTCGTGCTGGTTCTCAGGGCCCCACTCTGGTACCTTTCTTCCCGGAAGTGCATGATGAGCTCACTGGGTCATGGACGGCACCTTTCACTGCCACAAACCCTCGATGGTGGCACAGCGCGGGGATATACGGAAGTCCCTCCAGTGGAGCTTGGACTTGCACGAGGGTGGCCACAACCCAGAAGTTCTCAAAGAACTCTGCACCGCTACTGACCTCACACTACGAGCAAAGAAGGTCACTTCCCAGACCGGCCTTTTCGGTGACACAGTGGAGAACTTTGCCCAGCATTTCTTCACTGTCCGAAAGCAGACTGAAGCCATCAGGTACATCTTGCCCCACTCTACCCGTCCAGGCCCCCGCAAGAGCAAGAGGCCCTGAGACGGGGGACCCAGAGTTGGAGGGACCTGCTCTTCAGGAGATGGTGAACGCACCACTCCCTCCCCCGGAGGACGGCTGGGCGGATAATCTTTCGTTTCTTTTTCCCCGCCAATGACCTCTCGGTCAGTGGTACCCACAGCATTAACCATTCAAGATGCTCAAGCAGAAGCGCATCTCCAGGTGCATCCGTCCCCAAGATGCATACTTCCATGTATCAATCCTTCCGTGCCACAGGCCATTCCTGCAGTTTGCGTTCAAAGGACGGGCATATCAGTACAAGGTCCTGCCTTTCGGGCTGTCCCTGTCGCCCCGTGTCTTCACGAAAGTTGTGGAGGGGGCCCTTGTTTCCCTAAGAGAACAGGGCGTTCGCATTCTCAACTACCTCGACGACTGGCTCATACTAGCTCAGTCTCAGGATCAGTTGTGCGAACACAGGGAGCTGGTTCTTCAGCACCTCAGCCAGTTGGGCCTTCTGGTCAACTGGGAAAAGAGCAAACTCTCCCGATGCAGAGGATCTCTTTTCTCGGTATGAAGTTGGACTCAGTCGAACAGACAGCATGCCTCACCGGGTTCAAGTCACACTGGCCTGTCGCCAAACCTTCACCCCGTGGTCAGACCTTGTGTTTCTCTAGACCAGGTCTCCAGGCCTGCTGTGGTACACATGGATGCCTCTACCACCGGCTGGAGGGCCACGTTCGACGGGCTTGCAGTGTCAGGGGTTTGGACGGGGCCCCAACTGCATTGGCACATCAATTGCCTTGAGCTGGTGGCAGTGCGCCTTGCCTTGATCCATCTCAAAAGGCGCTTATGAGGCAAGCACGTACTAGTCCACACGAACGACACTGTAACCGTTGCTTACATCAACCGACAAGGTGGTCTGCACTCCCGTCACATGTCGCAACTCGCCTGCCACCTCCTCCTTTGGAGTCAGAAGCATCTGAGGTCGCTTTGTGCCATTCACATTCCTGGGCTGCACAACCAGGCAGCCGACGAGCTGTCATGAGCTAAGCTTCCGGGGAAATAGAGGCTCCATCCCCAGACGGTCCAGCTGATTTAGAGGTTTAATCCTCCACGGCCCCCCTCTATACCCTCTCGGGACCTGACTCTAGTGCTCACAGCACTACAGCAGGGCCCATTTGTGCCTTTGCAGACAGTCAAGCTGAAGCTTCAGCTATGGGCCCAAGGTTCCCACTACTCCCTGTAGGGATCAGGTGGTGAACCTGCAAGCGCTGCCCCCAGAGGAGGCAGACCCAGCCCTAGCTTTGCTCTGTCCCGTCTGAGCCTTAAGATGCTACATAGACCGGACACAAAGCTTCAGGACCTCAGACCAGCTCTTTGTCTGTCATGGAGGCTGGCAGAAGGGGAATGCCGTCTCCAAGCAGAGGATGGCCCACTGGATAGTTAATGCCATCACCCTGGCTTATCAGGCACAGTGTGTGCCCTGCCCGCTCAGGTTGAGAGCCCACTATACTACAAGTGTTGCATCCTCCTGGTCGCTGGCTCATGGCGCCTCACTGGCAGATATCTGTAGAGCTACAGGCTGGGCGCACCCTAGCTCTAACACGTTCAGCGGCAGCTGGATGCAATAATCGCATGCCAATGTGCATTGGCTCATTTAGTTTACACTCAAAGTGGATTGGTCTCTCTAAGTGAGATCCCAATTCGTTGGTCATCCGACGTGACATCTCTGTTCCCTCCTTCAGGGAATGAGGTTTACCATATGTAACCTAGATGTTCATTAGCAATGGCAATGAGGCCGAAACCAGATTATCCAGTGCAAGAAGACTTTGACTTTTTAATTTTACTTAACATTATTTTTTCACTATTCTCCTGTATTCTAATCCTTTTATTACTGTAAAAGTTCAAAGCAAAAAAAAAAAAGCTTGACATTATTTTATTTATCTGTTATACTGAAGAGATCTTTTTGGTGGATTTTTTTTTTTTTTTTTTTGATTTAGAAAATAAGCATGATTGCTCTCCTCACAAATCAACTCTTTTTTGTTTTTCACTGGCATGTTTCTGTGACACGTGCATCTTTAAGCCTATATTCAGTATAAGTAAAAGTACTGTTAAAATCATATACTCTAAGACTTTTACACAAGTTGTTTTGGAATTAGTGACTTGTAACTTGTAGTGAAGTAATTTTTTACTGTAAGGTCTCTGTACTTTTACTCAAGTATAGTGTTCAGATACTCTTTACACCTCTGCAATACATCATGTGATTCAGATTTGCACCTTTGTTGTTTAATTCATTCTTACATCAGTTTGCACTCAGTTTCTTTTCCACTTTAAACAGGCATTAGAATTGACATTTAATAAATCTCTGTAAATCACCAGATCTGGAGATCTGCTGGTTCTATACCTAACCCCAGTGACCATGATAGGGGAAATTACATATAGGCTATCTTTAAAATAAACTTTTTACCTTTTATGAGTGTTTTGTCTTTGGGAGATAGATTGCATGTATGTATGTATGTATGTATGTATATTACATTTACATTTAGTCATTTAGCAGATGCTTTTAGCAGACGCTTTTTAGAATTTTTTTTTTTTTAAATAGAATTAGAATAGTAAGTGGGTTAGACAGGGTCAAATAAAGATGGAAGAGATGTGTTTTAAGGCGATTCTTGAAGACGGCTAAGGACTCAGCTGCTCGGATTGAGTTGGGCAATATTATTACATTAATGGTGTGAGATAATAGTTTATTTAATAGTTTATTTTTTTTTCAGATCTGTGTGTTATAGGTCTTAATATATAATATATATATATTTATATATATATATATATATATATATATATATATATATATATATATATATATTATATATATTATATATATATATATATATATATATCTATTTTTTTTCAGATCTGTGTGTTATAGGTCTTAATATATAATATATATATATTTATATATATATATATTATTTGTTTTTATTCTTAATAATTAATATTATTTGAGGAAAAACTAATGGATTTGGAGTACTTTTTTAAGTTAGTCCAAAGTATATTTTTTAAAAAGCGTAAAATAAGGGACCCTAGCTGGTCAATATTATTACATTAATGGTATGAGATAATAGTTTATTTAATAGTTTATTTATTTACAGATCTGTGTGTTATAGGTCTTAAAGTGACAGCAGCCTAATAAACCTGCTGTTGTCTGTGGCATTAATCTTAATGAAAAAAAAATAAAAAAAAATAAAAAGGAAAAATAGAATTTTTGCTTGTCTTCAGTAAGCTTGAGATCCTTTTACTTTTTACTGTACATTAGTTAGGCTAGTATTAGTTTTTGTAACGACCTTATTTCCAGCAAAAATAACTATGTTGTGATATACATTGTTATTGTGAAATAAATTTACTGGAATCGTGATATTATCGCCAACCCCTACACTTGAGCTTCTATTCTAAAAGGATCATAAATAAATAATAACGTCTGAACAGAAAAGCTGTTGTTGTGTTTCACTACTGAGTCAAAGCTGTGAATCTGGTGCACTGTGCATGTGAGAGCTGGAGGCAGGCAGACAGGAAGGATTGAATTAACCATCTGTTCTCATATACCTCTCATTATTCCTCTGCGGACGCTTGCTGCCTCATTCAGAGAGGAGCCTTCCCCTTTTGCATCTTAAAAAACACTTTACATGATTTAGCACAACAGAATTAGTCCATTGTTCTTCAGATGGTCAATAAAACTAACGGCTTATGTGTTTGAGAACTAAATGGTACATTTCCCCCCAAATTTCCTATTATTTCCCATATTGTGTAAGTGGGACTGGCAATGGGTAGATGTTGTATTTTTACATTTATGTCAATGTTCTTATTTAGAAAAGAGAGAGAGAGAGAGAGAGAGAGAGAGAGAGAATGTGAGGGGAGAGAGAGAGACATTATTATTTGTAAATTAATTTATCTATTTATTTTTTGACAAATAAGCTCATTTCGCCATGACATTTTCAATATCACAATGCAAGAAATCTCATTACTACAATGTTAAATAAATAAAAACAAACAGTGTTTATACATCATGGTAGTATTTTATGTACTGCTTTCATGCTGATTTAAACTGAATAACATACTGTATTACAAATTAACTCTTTCCCTGCTGCTGAAGGAATTTTACGCCTTTCTGTGTTTTCACTGGTGTACGTTAACTTAGAAGGCACTATTACACATCTTCTAAAATAGTTTTGAACATCTGGATCAAAACATGCCGAAGAAGAAGCAGAAACAAGCGATCGCTTATGTAAGCAGATGCATATGAAAAATAATGCGATCATCAAGCATCAAACAGCACATGAATAAAAAACGCCTTACCTTACAGACTGCAGTTTTGACTCAGTAAGTGGTAAAGGACCGTGCAAGTGTTGATGGAAGTGATCTATTCCATCTATGTTTTGATCATCATTCTGAATCTGATCCAGACGTAGTCTTTCACAAAACTAGATTTTCTCAGCTTTTTTTTTCAAAATGTTGCTTTTTCATTAAACTTACCAACATTCAAATGTTCATAATATTTTTTGTTTGTTTACAAGAGCAGAGGCTCTGTTCTTTATTTTGGCATGCTGCTTGTTTAGATAATCATACAACAAAATATTCTGAGTGCCATTAAACTTTTGTGAAAATGATTGCAAAAACGCTGGCAGGGAAAGAGTTAAAATGATTTACTGTATTATTGGTAGTACAAAAAATCCAGTTTAAAACAAGAATAATAATCACAAACAAAAAAAGAGGCAAAATATCTTGACACATTACAGTAATGCAGCTTGCATGGGAATGTCATGAAAAACATCATGCATGATTATTCTAAAAAAAAAAAAAAACTTTTTAAATAGTTTTAGATTATATATATATCGTTACACTGCTGACATGTCATGTCAATTCATCCCTGGAAAAGAAGAGCGCCTACTTGCAAAATTATAATTGTTTCAAAGACTATATTTGACATTACTGATAAAAAAATTGTGTAGAAAGATTCTGACAAGCAATTAAAGAGAAGTTAAGAAACTGACACGTACTAACAATAGTTTAAGATCTGCCACCAAACGCAACCGCTAATAGTGCACACTGACCAAAAGAGTTTGTACAGAAGCAATTAGATCTTGATAAATCGTGCTGGTTCCCAGATCTTTATTTGTCTGTTTAGTTGTTGTGCAGATCAGATTGTTCTTCTCAACTCCTATAAAAAGCCTCTAGCTTCACAGAGATTGCTGCTGAACAAATTTCTCCAGCTGAAGCGACACCTCGGGGGCCGACGCACTCGTATCGAGCAGATTGGGTGATTTCAGCCGCTCGGTCATCTTCCTCTCACTCTCTCTGCTGAGGAGACCCAGTGAGGTGTTAAAAGTTGATTAGGTGTCTAAAGGTCATATAGCCGAAGCTGTCACTATCCCAGAGGACTGCAGTCACGGATTTAATGAGCCAAATCCTGCTGTATTTACTTAAAACTTAAAAGTTCAATCGTTCATCAGTGGACCACTCCCAGAAAGGGGAACTAATGTTTTCATGTTTGCTTGGGCTAAACACATGGCTACAAATATTCTGCAGTTTAAAAGGAGTAAATTTCATCAACAACTTTAATCTTTTCTGGGGCCATAGACAACTGTTTAAACTGGATGGCTAAAGGACAATATCTACTTCTCCCTCCATCATCCTTCATTAGTGTGTGCCAAACTACTCAACCTGAATGGCACACACACACCTAGGCATGGGCCGATTACCGGTTTCAAGGTATACCGCGATTTGAAAATTTCACAGTTTCAAAACCACTAATATTTTCCATTATACTGTTCATGCGGTATGCACTGTTTTCCAGGTCTCCTCAGTGACACAAAAATCTAGGCATAGGATCACATCACTTCACATTCAGCGTTCCTTTCAGTCTGGCGCACAGCCGCGTCCACACAGCTTTCAAAAGTATACTCAACCGCAGATGAGCGTGGACGGATAAGCTCGACACATGCACAGTACCACGGGGTGCGCGGCTGTCTGCGAGCCCTCTTGATGACGAAAATAACGTAATGCCGACGGTGCGTGGACAGCCGAAGTATACGCAATACGTTTTTTGCCTTATTGCAACTCTCTGTTCTGGACTTGCACAAACTGCGTTGCTATGCAATCATTTTCCAAAATGTAATTTATGTGAAAATATGAAGTCTGTTAACGCCCGGTAACACAGGCCAGAGACGCTGAAGACGGACGCACAGAGAAAAATACTGTAGCAGGCAGATCACTCACTGTTCATGATGCACAAACTATTGGAAGAAAATCCTCAATATTGATTTGTGGGTTTATATGAATGTGTTTCTGAGGGGAACTGACTGTATTCTGAAAAGTTTACGTGGTATTTTCTTTTCGTCTCATCTCTGTTTAGTTTATATTAAAGCAGTGTTTCAGCACAACAGCTTTGTTTACAGCGGTAACCAAGAAAACGCTGTATCTGGTCTGTATCTGTGTTCCAGAGGCGCCTCCTGCTGTCAGAGAGTGAATCTGCATCTCATTCAGAGCTTCTGCTGTTTGTTTCCTTCAGGCATGTAGTATAATTTCATAAAGCTTGTCAGAACATTCTGTTTTTGCTTCAAATTGGGTTATTATTAAATCAAATTATGTGTATGATTATTATTATATAACTAAATGATATTAAATGATATAAATGATTTGTATATGAATTAGATAAAATTAAATAACTGTAATTACAGATTTAGGTTAAATAAAATGTCAGTCTTTCTTTTTTTCTTCTTTTTATGAAACAAATCAAAGAAAAAATAAACAAATTGTACTGTTTCTAATATTCTGTTTCTTGCTCAAAAACAAAATATATTGTGTCCAGCAGAAGAAAATATATTTTTTTTACCCAGTCATTTAAAAATAAATAATTTCAGAGCTGTAACAACAATACCATGATACCGTGAAACTATGATATTTTTGCTTAAGGTTATCATACCGTCAAAATCTCATACCGGCCCATGCCTACACACACCTGGACAAAGTATGAGTGACGACAGGACTTCATATCAGCTTCTGAGTCATCATGTGTTTGACACATCCCACAAGGACACCGATAACACCACGCAGCCAAAACAAGCACTGCTCATGGACAAAATCATGGCTGAGCCCTGCCCACAGAGCTCCTCACAGACAGACTGTGATGTATCAGAACGGCTCCAAGACTCAGCACCCAAGGACGACTTTCTGTAAAACAGCCAGGGAAGCCAGGACAACATATTTCAGCCACCGGAAACACCAGAGCCATAGCTCCGCTCACCAGACACATTATCCCTCTCTCCAGCATCTCCGCTTCTAAGCTTCTCACGGAAAATGGAGGAACTGGTTTATGCTGGGACCAAACTCTCCCACTCTTTTGCTGCAAGCCCCCAGATATCAACTGAAAAATGGTGGGCCCCACAACCACCAAAGCCTGTGGCCCCAGCTCGTCCTACTTCTCCTGTGAGACCTCTCCTGCCCCAACGCTAGGGCCCAAACCCTCCATCTGCTGTAGGTGAACCAAAAACAACTGATAGCAGCTCTCAGTGATATGTGTTGGGTTCCCACTATAATATCAGGAACCCAGTGTGCCTGTAGTTTTATCACGTCATAAAAAGTCTAAGGCCTTCTCAAACCGTACAGCTGACCCATCTAATCTGAGGCCTATTATGCATCAAACAAATATTGCTGTTGAGACAAAATGCAATGCCATCAAGTTAGCATTTCTAAACATTCGCCCACTAAAATAAATCATTTCTAATCAATAACTAAATAACTACAAATAACCTGGATTTTATGTTTCTAAACGAAGCATGGCTAGAAGTCCTCAATGAAACAGCCCCCCCTTTCATGAGTGTCTGCAGGACTGTTAGGAGAGGTGGAGGTGTAGCTGCTCTATTTAAAGATGTCTATTAATGCAAGCAATGAATATTTTAAATATTTGGATGGTGTTGAAAGGTGCTCCATGCATTCTGTTTATCATTATTTACAGGCCTCCAAAATACTCTCCAGCCTTTGTTGAAAATTTTACAGAAATGCTATCAATGATTTCCTCAGAGTTTGGCTGTTTTGCTATTGCAGGGGATTTTAATATTCACATATGGTGCTTTTCCACTGCATGGTACGACTCGGCTCGGCACGGCCCAGTAC
The DNA here is from genome assembly GCF_018340385.1 of Cyprinus carpio. Lineage (NCBI taxonomy): Eukaryota > Metazoa > Chordata > Actinopteri > Cypriniformes > Cyprinidae > Cyprinus > Cyprinus carpio. The sequence goes on from NC_056585.1 coordinate 6,622,014, forward strand.
GGTACGGCACGGCTCGGAACGGTTTGTGTTTCCACTGCAGTTTAGTACCGCTTTAGAGTGGGAGGGATTATTCACATGTCTTTATAGTTGCCCTGCCTCTACTGCCACGAATCCTAAAAAAAACTTTTTTCATTCCACGTCGCCCCATCAAGCTCTCACTGGATCCGCTCCTCTACTATCAACGAGAGGACAGCTGTACTTCTGCAACAGACAACAATACTTTTTGGATGTTAAAAAAAGGTGTGCTCATTCAAAACAGTTGCGTTCGATCCTTTCGCTGACTGTGCTGATTTAAATTTAGGGGTTCTTTTGTGTTTGTGTCACAAGTTCAGTGATGCAGGAAGTGACGATTCTCTTCGGCCAATCCGTGATCACCAGAGTTTACACGTCACAGTTTCGTAATGGTACGGTTCACTTGGAACCTCAACCAAGGCGGTACTAAAAAAAGTACCAGGTACCAGGTACTGTACCCAGTGGAAAACCCCCTAAAGTGAACCGTACCGAGCCATACCGTGCCGTACCATGCAGTGGAAAAGTGCCAATAGATAATGCAGAAAACAAAACCACAAAAGAAATTATCACTGTTTTAAACACTTTTGACCTGATTCAGTTTTTGCATGAACCCACACACAAACGTGGACTAGATTTAATCATCAGTAGAGGTCTTAACTTTTCATCCACTGTTATTAAGGACGTAGCACTATCTGATCACTTCTGTATTTTCTTTGATATACTGATCTCTGCTACCACTGAATCTAGATCTGTCTCTGTCAGAAAGAGATGCATTAACAAAAACACTAGTGTGCTATTTATGGAGGCTATATCTCTAACACCAAGCATTTTTGCAGACTCTGATCTTCTCTTTGACTCAAAAGTTAAGAATGTTATTGATGGCATTGCTCCTGTGAAAGTCAGCAAGAAGACTGGCAGATAAAATCAGCTTGAATAAAAATCAGCAGTTGAATGAAAAGACAATGCAGAAAAGTAGCAGCTGAGCGGATGTGGCGGAAGAAAAAACTTTAAATTCACTATAGCATCTATAAAGACAGCCTTCTTGCTTTTAATGTAAGACTAGCCACAGCTACTTCTCAAACCATATAAACAATAACTTAAACAACACTCACACTCTTTTTGCTACTGTTGAGAAACTGACAAACCCCACAAGTCTGATTGCCAGTGAAATGCTCTCTGACACCAAATGCAATGAGTTTGCATTCTTCTTTTCTGAGAAGATCAATAATATCAGGAAGGTGATTAGCACATCCCCAAATTATGCAGAGGTCAGACAGATTTGACTGCAATATCAAAAATAAGATACTGTGTCTGCTTTTGAAGAAATTGATAGCAAAATTTTGGAAGAAATAGTATAGCACCATAAATCGTAAACCTGCTATCTTGACACACTTCCCATATATTTTTTCAAAAGTGTGCTTAACTGTTTAGAAGCAAATCTCTTAGAAGTGGGAAACACTTCACTTCTTTCTGGAACTTTTCCAAACTCTGAAAACTGCAGTTGTTAAACCCCTTCTGAAAAAGACCAATCTTGATAACGCCATATTGAGCACCTATAGAACAATATCAAGATTATTGAAAAGGTAGTCTTTAATCAGCTGAACAAATACTTAAACTCGAATGGATACCTGGACAAATTTCAATCTGGTTTCTGACTGCAATTTGTTTAAGTAATATGTGTGTATTGTGAATATTTATTCTGTATATATAAATATGTTTATGTTGTTTTATCAGTTCTGGTCCTACTAGATCTCAGTGCTGCGTTTGACACTGTCGATCATAACATACTACTAGAGAGACTGGAAAACTGGGTCGGGCTTTCTGGGATTGTAATCAAATGGTTCAGGTCATACTTAGAAGGGAGAGGTTATTATGTGAGTATAGGAGAGCATAAGTCTAAGTGGATGTCCATGAAATGTGGAGTCCCACAAGGCTCAATTCTTGCACCGCTCTTGTTTAACCAAATTGCCTATCACAGCTATGCTGATGATACCCAGATTTACCTAGCCTTATCTTCAAATCCATGGGAGCTCAAGATGTAAGACCAATTGCCTATCAGCAGCTAAATGCTGATGTGTGAACCCACTAATTTACCTAGCCTTATCTCCAAATGACTACCAAATTGCCCATAGAGCTATGCCTCTGCCAGATTTATCTAGCCTTATCTCCAAATGACTACAGTTGGATGTGCCAATGCATTGATGAAATTAACATTTGGATGCTTTAAATTTTGGATGGAGAAAACTGCATTTGGAAATAAAAGATGAGGTTTTCAAGGTGAATGCATACCTTGACTCTAAGGGTCTTACAACTAAAAATCAAGTCAGGAATCTTGGTGATTCTGGAGACAAACCTTAGTCTCAGTAGTCATGTCAAAGCAGTAACTAAATCAGCATGCTGTCAACTCAAAAACATTGCAAGAAGTAGATGTTTTGTTTCCAGTCAAGACTTGGAGAAAATTGTCCATGCCTTTATCACCAGAAGAGTGGACTATTGTAATGGTCTCCTCATCGGCCTTCCCATGAAGACCATTAGACAGCTGCAGCTCATCCAGAATGCTGCTGCTCGAATTCTGACTAGAACCAGAAAATCTGAGCATATCACACCAGTCCTCAGGTCCTTACACTGGATTCCAGTTATATTTAGGATTGATTTTAAAGTAATTTTACTCGTTTATAAATCACTCAATTGCCTAGGACCTAAATACATAGCAGATATATTCGCTGAATATAAACCTAACAGAGCACTCAGATCATTAGGATCGAGTCAGTTAGAAATACCAAGGTTCACACAAAACAAGGGGAGTCTGCTTTTAGTTATTATGGCGCCCGCAGTTGGAACCAGCTTCCAGAAGAGATCAGATGTGCTAAAACATTAGTCACATTTAAACGACTCAAAACTCATCTGTTTAGCTGTGCATTATTGAATGAACTGATTGCGCTATATTTTATGTATAATAATTTTCTATTCTTAATTGTTTTAAACTCATTTTAAACCTCTTAAATCAAATTTTAAATCATTTTCAAAGTTTTTAAATTCCTTGTTTTATTGTTGTGATTATTTTTTGATTTTATATTATTTTATTTTATGTAAAGCACTTTGAATTACCACTGTGTATGAAAAGTGCTATATAAATAAACTTGCCTTGCCTTATGGAGGCCCGGCACATTGGTCATAAGCGCCTGGAGACAAATCGCTGTAGCTTCAAATGCACTAATTGACAAAAAACACTTAGCTAGAAAGATTATTGACAGAAAACAGCTAGTAGAGCAAGTACCAGTTAGATCCAAACCTCTCGTGACATCAGCGCTTACAATAACATCTGTGTGACAAAAAGGTCAGCTACCATGTGTTATCATACATACAGTCCTCGTGTTTGTTTGAGGGAATGCAACCTGCAGCGATCAGTAATGTTACACAAGTGCATCCATCCTGCAACTGTTCAGCCACAGTGTCACACACCACACACTATAGCTCAATGTCATCAATTCTGTTTCACTGCTGTTGTCTTTCTTTTCGTCCTTTGCAACAGTTGAAAATAAGGTGCTTTTTATTAGGTGTGTTTGCTAAGTAAAGCATCAGTAAAACTAGGACCTGAATTAGGGAAACAATCAAGGCTCAAGATGTAGAGACCAGATATCACAAGATATCCAGATATCATGGAAAAGCAGCTAAATGCATTCTGTGTCTGCCACTAATAGGAATCCTAGACTAGCTTCACACTATCAAATACTCAGGACACCTTAGCATCTGCATTGCAATCCCAGAATCCCCTAGCTTTGTGCTTGTCAGTTTTACATAGGCAAGCATCACACTTGGTAAAATGTGAAGCATGGTTTTAAATACTTCCATGTTATATTGTTTTGGGGTGAAACTTGGAACTGATCAACTTAGATGAGACGTGTTGATCTAGAGCACACTTTTGTCATTCAGGCATGTTATAATTTTATGTGCAATGCCAAACTGTATAGATTAGACAATAACTCATTATACTAAATTAGCTCAGATAAATCAGACAGACGCAGTATGAAAGGAAGGCAGTATGCAGGGCCGAGGAAATCACTCCTGAACATCAAACTGGTGTTGCACTCAGGTCATCGCCTTTAATATGAGGCGTAATCTGCCTGCCTGCAGAGGATATAAGAACAAACAAAAAAACAAAAAACAAAAAAACAGAACAAGCATTGTGATGTTCAATTAACAGCCATGTTCTCCAGGGATCTTCCATGTGTCAGGTCTGAAAGCTTGTGACAGTGATGAAATCCTCTCTGAAAAAACGTGCCAATTTCTCCGTCAAGCGTACTGGTCAGCTCCGTTCATAATTGTCTCGAGACAATAAAGACTCAAATCTATCATCTTGTCTCAAGAAAAAAAGGTTCTTCTTTAATCTGGAGCTTTTTTTTTTTTCTCCAGTGACTTTTGATCTGGCAGAACCCTTGACTTATTTCAGCCTTTTCGTTTTGTATCTGCTTGACTTATGCATTATGGTCCAGAAGTACATTCTTGTCCTGTCTTGGTAAATCAATTAAGCAACGTTTACATGGACACCTTTTGTTTCAGTCGGAATGAAATAATTCTGATTGATGAATCTGAACATAGTGTTTATATGAAGGCTAAATAAAGTGATCGGGTCGATGTCTCTGTCTTTATATGCATCTATGTGCATTTGATTTGCAAGTATTAATAACTTGATGCAATTACGACGTAAAAAAAATTATCGTGGATAAAAGTGAAATGTTAATGCACTGCTTAACTACTTATTATGCTTTTATATTTCTAATAACTTCAGAAGGAACAGATAAGGAAAGGTGAAGAAACCATTGATTTTCAAAAAAAAAGTAAATAAAATGTGTTATCTCATAATAAAAATAAGAATAATATAAAAATAAAAAAACTGTAATTAATGCTTAATCCTGACATTTGCAATCTGTGGCTCTTTCAATCAGAGCTCTGTACTGATTAACACACATATTAGAGTTGCTAATTAAAGAAATTAATAAACCCTGGTGAAAACCCCACGAGTGCTGGAGTAGCCCTGTCCGCAGCCTGCCAATTAGAGGGAATTTCATTGGAGCTCGCTGCATCTGAAGTGTGACTGGAATAACAACAATTCTCCAAATGGCATATTTCTTCCTGTTCTCTGCTGTGGAAATTCTGGTGGAAGGAGGCTCCCTGGCAACACTGGAGCCAGAAATGGCATGAGAGTGACAGATCAGATGAGTGACAGGTTCTTTCATATCTGCGCTCCAGGGAAATAACCCCTTAATCCAGCATGCTCTATTACACTGGCAGGCAATAGGCTTCATCCTGCAAGGATATGAAAGCCCCCTCATGATTCAGATAGCAGGAAAAGTAACAAACCCGGAGTAATGCAGTACCTGCAGGTGAGATGGCTGACGGAGCGCGTCAGTGAAAGTCACCGGCTATTTGAGTGATCTTAAAGTGACGTGGCACATGAGCTGAAGCAGTGTTGACCTGCTGCTGCTGCTGACAAGGCCCTCGCAACCTTTCGGTTTTCTTTTTCTTTTTCTTTTTTTTTTTCATGCAGCACTTCTAACGCTCCACTCTAATGGCTTTCCTCATTATCTTTTGAACTCATCGAAAGTGACAAGGAGAAACAGGAAAGGTATGGCTGATACATGGGAGGCTCCAACAGGCCACCCAAACATCAACACGTTTAAAATCAGCTTAATACTAAACTTTGGAGAAATGCAAAAGCTTTTACTGTCGAATTTTGAAGTTACTAAACAAAAATTGTGAGTAAAGTATGGGCTGCACATACAAAAGACTTAATTTTTGTATTTAAGATGTACAAAGTAACACAAGACTGAGACGCAACATTGTATTCTTAACATCTACATCTTTCACATGGAAAAATAACAGATCTGTACTCACATCATTTAGATATTCACTCAACAGGCTCGAAATAACAGAAAGATCATATAGTCTATTCCTGCCATTATCCTACTGGCATGTCTTGGACTCACTGGTCTGCATTAAGTAAAACAATTGCATCGACATGGATGCATGCAGGCTTGATCTTTGCCTTGTTATGGTGTTGATGGCCAAGGGGAAAAATATCTTTTTATATTTTTGTAAATGTTATGGTGTGAGAGATATGTTTTTTAGAAATTTTTATATAGGCCAACCGAAACATCTCTGATTGTCCACTGCATGCAAGAAATCAACAGATATGTCTGTGATTGGTTACTTTGCTCAGCGCTGCAAAAAAATGTCGTAAACGCTCTCCAGAGCATAAACACAAATATGCACCAGATAGTTTGCCAATATGCTATTATTACAGCTTCAACTGAGAGAGCTCTTGCTTGTTTTTATTTTAGCACCCTCTAGCACCCCCGTAGAACCAGGTCTGTTCATTAAATGCCTACTATAGATAATGCACGCTCGAGTAATTGATAGCTTGTGACAACACTGACTACTAGTTGAAGCAGCCGCCTGCAAATCTATGAAATTGCTAGTGTAAAGTCTAAGCAAAAAAATAAGTGCATTTCTGTAAACATTTTTTATTTGTTTTTACAAACCGGGATTTCGAAATTGTTGCTGTGGTAATTGATAGCGTCTTACAGATGTTGCCGGGAGAGTTTAATTTGTTTTTAACCCGGATCATTCCTTTAAGAAACATGTTTTTAAAATGTCAAGCTGACGCATTACGCATTGTGGCGCATATCCTGTGCTGACATTAATTAACTGCACTTAGCAATGAGGGAAATCAGGCCTTTGCATGTTATGTTGTGTGAAACAACCCACTCACAACACTGGCTTTTCATTCGGGTCCAAGGGTGGCCATTTCTTTATCCGACTCCAGTTAAATCACTCAATGGAAAAGGGCGCTCGGTGCACAAAATGTGCTGCTAAGCTGTCCCTGCATGGTTTGATATTATATTAGCATTACAAAGGTTTTCCCAGCATCTGTGACACACAGCCAGGGGGAGGGGGAAGATCGTTCGCTTTTCATAGGCAGAAAATTGCTGTTTCCTCAAGAATGTGACACCAGATTGATCGAAATGGAAGAGCTGTCTTTACACGACAGAGGAGCTGGTTACAGCAGCGTGCAACTATTGCAACATCCTTTAATTCCCATAAGCAACAGAGGGGCAGATAATCAGGCCGAGCTGGCACACGTAAAATCATTGAAGACAATTAACAACTGAAAAACTGTTTCTCACATAGCGTGAGTATGCATGCGTTATGGATGGGGAGGTGAGCTCTACTTGGCGCCGGTTCTCCATGCAGAAGAATAGACTTGGCACCTCCGAATGCATCTCCACTACGGCCCGTTGTCACTCGCCTCTGGTTTCCTGCCAATCGCCTACTTGTCGGAGCGAGATTTGCCACAAAGAAGCTGGCAGGCCTGGGAAACACTGCTGATGGAGTGTGATAATGCAGGCCTTGCCTTCGGATACTTGGATGGCATCAGAGAGCAGCCTGAGTCAAAAACAGCTTTACTGTGGCTTTACTGTGCCACACATGCAAAATCTGCTGCGGGACATTTTGCGAGCACGGGGTTTCCAGTTTCGGGGGGATTAAGCCCGTCTCCTTTTTTTAAACTGAATGAAAGCGATGCATCAAAATGACTGTTAAAATGTGTGATTCAGATATAATAATTATTATTAGCCAAGTAATAATTGCCTATGCATTTTCACAGAAAAGAGTCAACCAGATTTCTCATAAATGCTTTTATCAGAAATTCCTCTGAGAACTGATCATTCTTTTCAGGACATCTTGCTTGAATCGCCTGTTTTATAACATGCTAAAGCATTTGAATGAGACACAATCTAGACTTTCTACATGAAATTACTGGTTCCTGAATGGCTGTAGATGTCAAGGCCTCATGCCCCTACAGCAGAATCCACAGCAGGGTCAAGGTTTTATTTATTTTACAGTAGCTAAAAGACTACATATTACATGCACCCATTAAACGCAAATCAAAGACTGAAAGGGTGGTCTTGCTCTGATCCTTATTAATGGTGTTAATAGTGAAGACTAACAGCACTGCTGAATTTCTTCCAGTGACAGTAGACTGATGGAGACACAAACTTTTTAAGAAATCCTTCTGCAGCCCTGTACAGTTTACTGATCTTCAACAACTCTTCCAGAGGCCTCTGAAACCTCTGTTCTCTGTATGATTTTTATCATGTAAGATAATAGTATTCATTGTTTTAACAGACATTATCAAGCATCTCACTCAATTTGCAAAAAAAAAAAAAAAAAAAAAAAAAAAAAAACACATATTGAGAGTCCAAAAGCATTGACTGTGTGCTAAAGCTAATGCCCCTATAATTCAAGTTATGGACGCAAAGAATATTCCAATGTAGGTTTTTGTTTCTTAAATTTATAAGATTTGATATAGTTAAGTAATACCACACAAGCAAGAATGCCATTTTGCCAAATATCAATCACAAATGTAATGCTGATTATACAACAGTATAACAAACAAGATGTTAATTGATTGAATTGCATTATAAACCTTTTTCTGTTTCTGCAATGAAAAAAGTTCCAATCAAAGCAGAACATTTGGGAGAACATCTCAGAGCAACACTGTAGTGTTTCGTTCCCGAATGAATCTGTTTTTGAATGAATCACTTGAATCAATGACTCAGTGATCCATTCATAAAGACAGCCTGCTTTTTTGACAGAATCGTTTAAATGAGTGATTCAATGAATGCCTCATTCAGACAGGGACTTCCATGACCTTAACCAGCCAAATTACCATCTCAAAAATATACTCGGCAAAATATTATTTAATTATCATTATCATCAAAAATCCCCAAAATATTGAGATATCATTTTTTGTTAATATTGCACATCCCTCTGTCCATGCTGAGTTTGATCAGAGAAGCGCTGTGAGTGACAGGCAACCAAAACTGTGGGAGGTTTTAAATGGTCAACCCAGCCAGAATTTTCTGAACACCAAGTGGCCATTATATATAAAGTTTGTGGTTTTATAAGAAAAAAAAAGATATTTTTTTTTTCATTATTTAAGGTACTTCCACTTCTTTTGCTGGAGAAAAAAAAAATCTAAAACCCTGATCTTCATTTGTCAGGATTTTCCTGACAAACTGAAGCGCACTTGTAATAATACCAAAGCAAATGTGTGTGTGTGTGTGTGTGTGTGTGTGTGTGTGTGTGTGTGTGTGTGTGTGTGTCTGTGTGTGCGCTGTCTCACATCATGACATCATGTGACATGCGCATCTGAAACAGCCAATAGAAATACAGCCATGGAATGCGATCACTGCATAAGAGGTAGAAGTCAGGTATCATGAAGGGCAACACTGAGAAAATCTTAAAATTGGGGTAAATCAAACAGAATTTAAGGGAAAACTCTTTTATTGGGCCTAAACACTGTACATTGCAATTCTGAATCATTTCTGATGCAACATTGCTGGATATCACCCTGAGGAAACAAATGAGATCTCTGTAAAGACTTCGACAGCAATGAGAAATGAGGCTGCAACTAAACTTTTTCAGATCGATTAATCTATCAATTTTTAGTCGATTAATCTATAGATTATTTTCTGACTGGTCGACTAATCCTTTTGTTTAAGGGGTCACGATTTGAGAAATTTTCATGTACATTTGACAAGTCATTGTACTACAAAAAATCCTGTAAGTTTCAGAACTCAGAACTTCCTTGCTTGTCCAAAAACAGCTTTTATTGAAACCAAGCTGCAAAAATGACTCGTTTCATGTTTTCTCAGTTTGACGTCATACTGCAAAAGATCAATGCCTACTTTTACATCAATGCCTCTTTAGCTCTGTCCACAATCTGCACATATATTAGGAGGAGAGTAAATACAAGAGACTCAAACACAGGGTTACTGTACTCCATCAATAAAACCATGGAGATGCTCCGAGGATTACAAGACCTTGTGCAGAGCCAAACCGTGGAAAAAACGTCTCTGCACACATCCCATTGTGACCCTAACATTAGGAAAGAGTAGATGAACTTTATTTTGAAAGAAGTTTATGATCGTGTCACTAGGCACTTTGTTCGTTTCATTTTACTGCAGATTTGCAGTTTACTGCAAGACACAGTTCAACGCAGGATTTTCAGAGAGTAATTCAGAGAGTTACACAGTAACGTCATGTGAGTAACAATGTTTTTACCATGTGTCACTGTTTCTTTGTCTGTTACTGTTACTATGTACTGAGTTTTTACACATTTTGAAACAAAATGATCCATTCTGTTTTCAGAGCATCCATCTGTTATTTTAATATGCAGAACTCTCTGATGTTAAAATCTTTCTAAAATTATAAATAGACCTCAGAGAACATTATAAAAAAAAATAATAACCATAACTTCTGCCTTTACTCTATCAATATTTCATTAAAAAAGAAAAAAATTCCCAAAATAAAAAAATAAAGTGCATATCTTTTAGTAATGCAAATGGTCATGAGTCCAGCATAAATAGTGCAACAAATATTTTAGGGCTTCACTAATTTTTGTCAATCTAAATAAGTCACAAATATTTTTTTTAACTCGGGTAACCAGTGACAGTAACCAAAGATAGTGATGTACATAACGCCATAGGTTTTCTATATCTATAACACCACAAGTTCATAAGTTTTAAATAAATCCAGTTGAGTGCGTTCATCTATCAGATATTTGAAATAACAAACCAAGGGCAGAGAGTGCATTTGAGCAGCTGCACTGAGCAACATTTGAGTAAACTCAACCTCTCATGATTGACATGGGACTTCACACATTTATTCAGTTCAGTGTAGCTCCAGACAACTAGCTGTCCAGTGTTACACACAATGCAGCTTTAAGTCCTGAAAATGTGCAGGTGTGTCCAAAATAGTGGTTGCCATGCACGGACAAAGCAAAATGTATGAATGCAATCACATTAAGCACAAAATATGAGCTTGAAGACCTTGTTCTGTTGCTTGGCCTTTTTTTTCCATCCGATTCTACCAAGAACAAATGATCCACTCTGTGCCATACAAATTCATTTCATAGTTCATTACTCTTACTGTATGTCGACAGTGGTGTCTCTTTTAGAACTGCAGGAGAAACACTAAACATAACTGAAAAATGAAAGAGCAAATAAAATGACCCTCTTAGTACTGTACACAACGTACTCTGACCGATTTGCTTATACAGACACAGGCTTTCAGTTCAGAAAGCTCCTCTAATGAAAATCAATTGTATCAATGAGAGCTATTTGAGCTTCTCAACCACTGCAGCACAACAGATCGATTAAGATGGTTAAAAACGATACTGTACTGTGCTGAAAAATTTCACAAGCTTTAATGTGGCAACTTCTTTTAAAATTCAAGCCTGTGAATATAAAAGCAAGCTTATCGGTCCAAATGTAAAGCAGGCAGATTGAATGAGAGCATACTCAGAATCTACTGTAATTTAATCCACGGAGTATGTACGTGTGTGTGAAGAATAAAGAGATAAAGCGAGTACGTGAATGTGTGCGTGTGAAATGGAGCGATGTGTGAATCCAAAGCTTTCTCTTCTGTGAAGAGCTGTGTGCGTCTACACGCCTGTGCTGCTGGCACGGAGAAATGAACATTAAAACTAATATCTGGATTAGATGCACACTTGCTTATATTCAGTGATCTTTCATAAAGCCTTAATGACATGTGAGAATCCATGGCTGGTTTGACGCATCTTAAGGCATTGATTCACTGCTAATTTTCGAGTATGTCAGTATCAGTATGTTAGAGTTAAAGTGCCATTACTTCAGTTCCAAGTCAATATTAATTACAGGAGTCTTTCTGTGTGGCAGCAGGTTCTCACTCAGTTCAGGACTCTGTATGTAAACAGGCAAATGCAATTAATGAAAAAGTCCACCATCACAAAATATTTGTGTAAATGCAGTTGTTTTGTATTGAAAGGACAGTCCACCCAAAAATGGATCATCATTTACTCGCCATGATGTTATTCCAAATCTGCATGACTTTCTTTCTTCTTTGGAACACAAGATATTGAGGAAACGGTCTCAGTGTTTTGGCCAAACAATGAAAGTCAACGGGGTCCAACTAAAAACACTGGGATAAACTCTGAGGTCCAGTGTTGTTTCAGTATATATGAACATTCACTTTACAATAAGGTACGGTTAGTATTCGTTTTAATTTAAAATGATGAGTTTGTTATTTTTTTATTTAATGGAGCTGGGATGGAATGAAATTGAAATGTTGTAAACAAAGATGAATAAAAACTGTAAATGTATTGCTCATTGTTAGTTAATGTTAGCTAATGTATTAAATGGAATGTAAAGTGTTGCTAAAATGTGTTTTGTGTTCTGCAGAAGAAAGAAAGTCATACAGTTTTAGAATTACGTGAAAAACTAAATATATCTAAATTGTTAATTTCCTATAAGTGAATGTGAACAGGCAGAGCAAAAATAAATAAATAAATAAATAAAAAAAATCTAAATTTTGTATATTTATGAAGTAATTATACACGCATTATTGTTGTATGAATTCAGTCAGCACAGATAATTAAGAGTAATGCTTGTGCTTTCTGTTCTCAGCTGTTTTGCTGAACAATCAGAGTGTGTTGAATAGTTTCCAGAGCAGTGTCCATGTTTAACTCTTGCTCGTCTCCTCTCCTGTGCTGCCAGACTTTCACCTGTTCGTCCAGCGGCTCGGACTGCGACAGACAGCTGATAAAAACTGCCATCTGATTCACCGTTTTGGAGAATGCAGTCAGCGGTAACACCCTCTGACATGAATGTTGTGCAAATTCAATCACTGCTGCCCTGAGGAGAACACAGCCTATTTAGATCGTCTCAGAAAGTAGTATTTTACTGCATTGTCGGCGCACTCCCAGTGTCAAGGCTCATCCAAAAGGTAGACAGCAACATTATTGTAGCTTTTAAGATAACAACATTTGGCCACAAGAATCCTTTACAGAAAAGGCAATCCCAGAATGCACTGGAACTCTCTTTATGAAAGAACGTAAGGTGAGAGAATTTTTTATAGATACACACTACTGATCAAGTTCAGGGTGATTTTTCAATATTAATCAGCAAAAACTGTTTCATTAATGACAATAAATCAGAAACGTTTCTTGAGCAGCTAATCATCATATTAGAATGATTTCTGAAGATCATGTGACACTGAAGACTGGAGTAATGATGCTGAAAATACAGCTGCACATCAGATAATTAATTACATTTTTAAAATGTATTCAAATACAAAACGGTTATTTTAAATTTCTATCAAATGCAGCCTTGCTGAGCATAAGGAACTTCTTTCAAAAATATTAAAACATGTTAACAATTCCAAACTTTTGACCAACAGTGAATATATCGTATATAGATCATATGTAATGATCATCGTCCATTTGTAAACCTCTGTTAACAAATGGACTATTTTAGCCAGGTTTGGGTGTGCTCCGTATTTTTTAAGCTTATTAGAGAATCATGCCATTAGCTTAGCAACATGCTAATGTCAAACACTACCGGATACAATTGTTAGTCAAGTCTGCTGTGCTCTTCAGTCAGGTTTTAATTTAGCTGTTAGCTGTTCACTAGGCAATGGGACAGAACTTTATACTGAGCTTTTTCCCTTCCTAATGTCCTGTTTTTATTGTAATATATGTGACTCTGGACAGTCTTAAGTCTTACTGACAAATACATTGTATGGGTCAAAATTACTGATTTTTCTTTTATGCCAAAAATCATTAGGATATTAAGTAAAGATCATGTTCCATGAAGATATTTTGTAAATTTCCTACTGTAAATACATTCAAACTTAATTTTTGATTAACAATATGCATTGCTAAGAACTTCATTTGGACAAAAGGTGATTTTCTCAATATTTAGATTTTTTTGCGCCCTCAGATTCCAGATTTTCAAATATTGTCCTAACAAACCATACATCAATGGAAAGCTTATTTATTCAGCTTTCAGATATTGTATAAATTTCATTTTCAAAAAAATGACCCTTATGACTGATTTTGTGTTTTGGGTCACAATATGTGGTACATTCTGCATACATCCAGTGTTGGATGTTTACTAATGTCGCCCCAATTTTCCCACATGGAATCAGCAAAATGTCTATCTCAGATTATAAGAAGGCAATGTGGCAGCACATTTCCAGGCACTAATCAGTTGTGATCAGTTTGGGCAGATGCATACTGTATGTGAAAGTCGCTGCTGTGGGAGGAGGAGAGCTGCCGCAGAGAGAGAGGAAGGCATTGATAATTGTGCTCCTGAAGCAGCTGGCTGCTGGGGGATGCTGAGCTGAGTGTGTGGAGCACAGAAACAAGAGCTCTGCTACCTGCTATAACAACCACATACTGACACCAGAAGAGGTTCAGCTAAATTCAGCTAAACCAGCCCAACCTGCTTGATCACACAAAAATGAAAATTCTGTCATTTCCTCACCTTCAGGTTATTCCAAGCCTGTGCAAATCTGTTTCTTCTGCTGGGCACCACTGACTTACATTGTATTCAACCCATACTATGCAAGTCAATGGGGACCAGAAACTGTTTGGTTACCAACATTCTTCAAAATATCATATTTTGGGATCAACAGAAGAAAGAAACTCCTACAGGTTTGGATCAACTTGAGGTTTGGCCGCTACTGGAGCCATGAATGAGAGCCAAGCGCTATTATCATCAATTATCAAGAATGACACTGTTACTGGTTTCAAGGTAGTCACATACTAACTATACATGTTAAAACAATGTAATGCTGTTTGTCTGTATGAAACATTCCTGAAATTTACACTGTTTTTGTTTCTGTTTTTGTAAAGTCATAATTTTGTTATATTCCTATTTTGATCGGTTTACAAATATATGGTCCCCTTTTGTTTTTATTATTATTATTTGTAGATAATCATAAGTGAGATTTCAATTATATTTTGACCACTGAGCTATGAAATATATAATATAATATTATAATATAATATATAAACTGGATTGTAATTGTGCTCATGATTTCTGCTTCTCTCAATTTATCAAACATAATCATCTGAAATATTTGCTACCTGGTTATTATCTTGAAAAGGTTTCATTTTAATGTGGCATTTGCATTACCTTGCATAGGTAACAAGCCTCCACAAGAGTTCATTTTTGTGGTTGCCAGATTTCAAGTGTTTAAATCCCCCAATTACAATTGTTCTCTTAAATCGAATGGTTTACTTAATCTCCATAATCTGGCAACCATGCGCATATGCTCTCTCTACATTACAGACGAAGCACTGATGAGCTCAAAAACATCAAGTTAGAGTTTAGTGATCTCTAATGAGATATTCTGCTCAAATAAAAGTGTCATACAGCCAGTGTTTTCTTTCACGCAGCCGTTTGCACTGTTTGCCACAACTAAATTGCTGTCATTATCGTTTGTGCTTATGTGAAAGTGAAATCATTCTGATGAAATGTTTAAAAAAATAGTTAAATAAGTTAAATGACAATAAGCGTGATTAAATTTTTTCTTGGGTGTTTTGGTACTTGGGTATTTCTCAGATCACAACTTTACAAATTCTCAAAACTTCTTGTTCAACCTCCACATCTACTCACTTGTACACATCATAAAAGCAATTTCTCATTCTTTTGAACAAATTGCCAGTGCTTTGGTACATTCACACAAATGATTATTTACAATGCCATGTTGATCAAAATATGATACTGGTTCTCTGTTGAATAGTCCTACCACCCATAACATCTGCATAAGTCATTAAATACAAAATGCTTGAGAAAGTTGTCTTTTTTTGTGTGTCCTGAATTGATGGAATGCACAGGTGACTCTAGAATTTCACTAATGAAGGGGACTGTAAAGCATTAGACCAATCAGTTCTCTATAGCTCAGAGATGTAGCCTATGTCATGAAGCTTCATTTGGAAAGTATTAATAGGAAGAGCACAATTTATGACAATAGGAGAACAAGAAAGAAACTAACAGGGTCGACAGCCGAGAGGAAGAAAATTGGTATATATATATATATATATATATATATAATAATATATATATATATATATATATACTTTATCACAATGACATTGTACTGTAATTCATTGTCAGACCACCTGTAACTGTACGTGCTGTCCTCTTGTAATCAATATCCTACATTCACTTGCTCTTGAAATTGGCAGTTTCATTGCCATGAAAGCCACAGCCATAGTTTGCATCAGGAAAACCTGACAGAGTACACTGTTAGTATTGTGATCATTACATCATGTCTATCTTGTTTGTGAGGCATGACAGAAGGACTGGTCATTCTGATGGCACATAATTACTTGAACTAAGGTTTTTTTGAGCAAGTTAGAGGCTATTGTTTTGACAAATGCACTTACTGGTTTGCAAAGGTTAAGTATGATCTATTTTAAACTCCGTCTACAGTTTACTATCGTTTATGAAAGGGTGAAAAGCAGAGAGAAAAGTGTGTGTGTGTGTGTGTGTGTGTGTGTGTGTGTGTGTGTGTGTGTGTGTGTGTGTGTGTGAGAGAGAGTCTGACGTCAGAGCTCCTGCGGTGTTCACATTACACTTCACTACACTAACTTATGAACATTATGTGCATGTACACTGCTTTTGTGCTTATCCATAAGTGATGCATGCATAAGTTATGCAAATGACTTTGTCTCAGGAAAAACACGAGTGTGGAATGATATTTGTACATTTTACCTCATTTTTAGTATAAGGACAATTGTGATTTTACAGTAGGAGATATTCATGATATTTACATAGATTTTTTTATGCATAATGTTCATGAATTTGTTGAGAACTAGAATACTGATTCATAAGAAAAATATTAAAATAAGTGCAAATGTACATATCACTTCACTCTGTTTTTCTGAGACCACCAACCAGCTACATAATGACTGGAAATCAACAAAAACTGAACTCAAAAGAGTTCATATATGACTGAAGTTCATTCAAACAACGACATGCCTCATTTAAAGATGAGAAAATGTGAGATTAGTTTTCTTGTTATTCTTTTAATCACAGATGCTTGATTAAACCACAGTTTTCATTAAAAAGACCAATTTGATCTGACTTAATCCTCAATATGCATAATTTAAAGAAAGGTTTGACTAATTTTCATTAATTTTGCAATTTCTGTGTTGTAATGTAAGCACTTGGGGCCAATCTTGTAATTGTGTTTACTAAGTGTCAAAATGTTTGCACTGTGTGCATACACTGGGTCAAGAGCCTAAATTACCCTCCAAACGACTCCCATTATAACACAAATAACAGCAGAATATAAAAATTCAGGACACATGATTCGAAACTAATGCCATCCATCATGAACAAGCTCTGCTTTAATTTGTGTCTTGCGGGCAGTGCTGTCTGCAGCCCCTCTCTAATATGCAAGACTTCTTTTCTTTTGTATATTCTGCTAAGTCATGCTCCACAGACAATTAAAAGCATTTAATTAAAATCACAAGACACTTCTGCTTTTGTCCCGGGTTCAGTGTCCTGTGCTACAGCTAACAAAGACTGCTTTGATTTGATACACACCAAGAACATCCCTCGACAATCAGATCAGCCGTTTTCTCTCAAGACCATACCTAAAACGCAAGCATGCATCAGGATTCAAACTTGAGCTATGTAGTTGTGCTATGTCACCTGCCCGAAGTACACATACTGTAGGGTGTGAAAGCAGTGTTACTGAGAAATCCATGAAAAAACCAGTAGCCACTCGCGTCACCGCTCTGTCGCTGACATGCCTTTACGCGCCTACTGTGATTATTTTTGAGATCTGACTCAAACAGCAAATAACCCACATGGTTTTCAAATAGGAACAATAAAATATGGCTGAGTGCATCTTGAACAATAAAACAGCCAGTCAGAATGTATCCTGCTTTAAAGCGGTAGACGACAAAACTGAAGCATGCACTTATAATAAACAGAAGGTTTTTGTGTGTTGGTGTGGATGATAATATAGTTTATGTTATAGTTATCGTTCTTGGTGTGAACAGGCCTTTACAGTGAAGGAATCTTATGAATGTATCTAAAGCTGCTTTCACTTGCTGATCAGTACTAGCTAATACATAATTCTTGCATATTGCTGGAGTCATTAGCTATTAATGTTACATCGGAATTGTTATGCTAGGCTGGATGGAGGCGAGATGAGGCAGATCCAAATATAAAATAAGGTTTAACACTACAAAGAACAAAACAAAAATGGGTACAAAAGGCATCACAGAGCTGGAGAACAAAGAAACCCAAGACAAGAACATCTACAGAGAGCAACAACTGACAAACAAGCACTGACACACATGGGTATATATACACAGTGTAACGAAGAAACAAGGGGGCGGAGTTAATGAAATGTCATGATAACAAATGATAATAAAAGGCAAGTGGTAGAACCAAATGCAAACAGAAGTGAACACAGAAATACTGGGAAAAAATACATTTCAAAATAAGAGTACAAGACACAAGACAGGAACACAGGCAAGGATCAAGACAGAAATTAATAACAGTTATTAATTATTTGGATCCAGTGAACTTAAAAAAGGTCAGGAGCAGGGCCTCAATTCCACAATTGTAATAGTCTATACTATATATTAGGGGTTGGCAAGTTTGTCATCAGCCAAAAAGTTTTTTTTTGCCATTTTGCGGGCCAGAACATAATCAAAGGATAATTTAAGAAATGAATTGATGAAAAATTCTATTAGAATTGCCAGTGACAGACTGTTACAGTGTCTTTTGAAACTGGTAGAGAGCTGCTACTCTGTGTTAAATCCTGTAGTAGGACAGTCATTAACAAAAAGCCACATCTGGTTTTATACTGTATAAATTAATTTAGCAGATTCGTGCCACGTAACCTGGCAAGTATCTTCATTCTTGCAACTTGCAACACAGATGCCTTGCTAAAACACACATGTGTGAGATGCAGATTGGATAAAAATTACTCCGAAAATAAAAGAGGATTTGAATAAGCCCATTAATGGCATGCTTGTAACGAACTATGTTTTATTTCCTCTTTCCATGTTGTGAATAATAAATGTGTATCATTTTAATTTACTTGTTACACAATGGAGCCTAACTTATTGTAATAATTATTTAACGTAGCCTACTTTTACGTTTCAGTGCTACTTTAGAGGTGTGTCTAACGATCCCACAGTTTTTCAAATTAAAAGCTCTCAATTCATCAAAAAAAAAAAAAGTTCTCGTACTTTTATTTTGAAGACAAAATCACTAAAGATGAAGTGATTGTGAGTAACTATTGCTGTCATTACAGATCTATTTCAGAACCAGCCACTATCAAAATAATCTGGCTGCGGGCACAGGCCAGATATTATTGCTGGTGAGCCAGTTTTGAGCCATGGGCCGCCTGTTGCCGACCACTGCTATATATCATCAGTCTTCAGTTGTGCACTCTCATTTTTTACTGTTTTCACTAGTGCTGTCAAACGATTAATTGTGATTAATCGCATCCAAAATAAAAGTTTTTGTTTACATAATAGATGCATGTGGACTATATTTATTATATATATATATATCACAGTGTCACAGTAAAGCAACCGGTTGAAGAGAGTCTCACTGAGCAAGTTAAGTTTGATAGTCTACGTGGTTAAAACAAGTGACCTGAATAATAACACAGCCAGTTGAATGGCACAGACATTGCAATTGCAATGCATTGGCCAAGCTTGTGAAGAGCATTTTTCTTGCCATATGATCAAAGCACAGCAACAGTCATGGATCTGCAAGCTTAACCAGCCAATGTTAATCAATACCTACACACAATGCAGATCATTATAATAAGATGAGAAATTACGCTGTATCTGTCCACAGAATTATAGACAAAGAAAGTGCTTTGGGTGAAAAGGATTCTGGGCAGTTCTTCAAAAGGAAAACGGCAGGCTCTAGTTATTTGCCCTGTAGTAATCAAGTGTATTGATTGGTGGGTGTAGATGCTTCTAGAGGTCTTTGTATGAGAGAAGGGAGCACTCATATCCTTTGGGTCATTAGAGGCGTTTATTCTGGCAGCCTCTAAGACAATCCCACTTCTGAATGAGGTGATGAAAAGCCGCTTCTTATTGAGCTCTCCCAATCAATGCTCCTCTGTGATCGCATACAACCCCCAAAACAACACCCTAAGAGCACGACCCAACGGGGGCCGATTCCACCCCCCCCCACCATGGCCCGTGACTCTACCAGCTCGTAAAGGGACGTGCCATTTTAGGCTTAGCGATGGCCAATTAAAAGAGTCCAATGCTGTGGGTGGGGGGTGCGGGTATCCCATTAAGTGGATAAGGTTAATGAGTTATTTGTATGGTTGACGTCTTCTATGAGTCGGAAAGGTTAGGCGCCTCTACTCAGCTGCCCTTTGGAGTTGTGGCGAAAACTACCCCATTTACACGCTCTCCCAAGCAACCATAATGAGGGTCATGCTGGTCCATGTGTATGACTGAAAGCTCCTGGAACAAACAAGCTGCTCAGAGCCTAACAAAAAGTCCCGCTTTCTCAAAACCACCATCCAATCTAGCAACAGGACCACTCTATTTGCGACAATTTCAGGATGCATTTAAGTCAATTTTAATAGTGAGTGTGCTAGGGCTGGGACAATAAATCGATGCATCGCAAATCAAGAAATGATTCTGCATCGATTCTGAGATTTTCCGAAGGCATCGCGATTCTCTCTTGAATCGATTCTGAGCTCAGTTTTTAACAGCAGATGGCAATGCGTGCTTTAGAAATAGCTATATTCTGCTTGCTTCCAGTTCCTTACAGACGCACCACTTGAACCTAAAATAATCATTCATAAACTTGAAAAAGGTTGAAGCGAATTACAAGCATGTTCACAGCGGGCTGAGTTTCCATTAATCTCGCATCATAAAAGCGTAAAAGCTGATGTGTAAGTACATTTAAACACTTACATTACTCAGCCGAACGCAGAAGCACTCTGTTTCGTGAGCATTTGAGTGTGCAGTTAAAAACTAGCCTAGAGCGCCATCTGCTCTTAAAAACTAAGATCAGAATCGATTCGAGAGAGAATCATGATGCATTCCGAAAATCTCAGAATCGATCCACGAATCGTGATGTATCGATTTATTGTCCCAGCCCTAGAGTGTGCATCCCTGAAACACGTTCCCTTTAAAGGGCTCATATGATGCTGCTAAAAATAACATTATTTGGTGTAAAGCAATGTGTTTATGCGGATTAAGTTTCAAAAAACACATTATTTTCCACATTATTGTTTTTCCTCTATGCCCCACCTTCTGAAATGCGTCGATTTTTACAAGGCTCATCGGTCTGAAAAGCGAGGTGTGTTCTGATTGGCCAGCTATCCAGTGCGTTGTGATTGGGCGAATACCTCAAGCATGTGACTGAAATGTTACGCCTCTTAACATATTGTGATGCCTTGTCCGGCCGGAGCGACGAGACATAAACATAAAACCCATTATAAACATGATATAAACATGATTTCTAGTCGTGTCGTCTTTTGGAAGGCTTTCTCAACTAAGTAGTTACGCTTTTTCAACAAAACAGCATCACATACCGTGGCCTTGAGTGAGCAGAGGCCGGAGGCCTAGAGTGAGCCGCGGTCTAGAGTGAGCGGAGGCCAGCTTAAGTGAGCAGAAGCGGGCAGCTTGAGAACGGCGCGGCCCACGAATTCTACGAAGGAGCGTACCTTGTGTTTGCAGCAACCACATGTGACGATCCCGGGCTGGACCTTCATCCATGGTGAAAGCCGATTTGGCAATCCACAGCGCAAAGTTGATGTATTTCCTCAGCGACCAGCACGAATCAGCTCCAGGCATGACGAAGCGGATATCGACCTCTTTTGGAAGGCCAAACAAAGTAGTTTTGCTTTTAGAGTGAAACACACAGCGTCTATATGACATGGCAGCGGCAACAACAATACTACAACGAGAATAAAAGGTACGCCTTCTTCCTTTGCATGAACATCATTATGGAAATCTTCCCACATAATGACATAGAGATGTGGGGGCGCGTTTAAACAGGGCGTTTTAGGGGGGTGTGGACGAGTCTTAACTTTTATAAAGAATATCTCTTTGGATTTGAGACTTTAGTCGTTGCAACTTTACAGATCTTCTTTATTCACCAAGAGCTTGTAACACTCTCCAAAGAGACAGGAAAATTTTTAATTGCATCATATGACCCCTTTAATATTCAGCTCAGGGTAGCGCAAAAAAAAAATGCGACAATAATCATGAAATATGCTTGTCGCTTCCATCTGAGTGGAGTGATAATATTAGACTGACTGCAAGAAAGACGTGACTACGGACAGAGACATCCTTTTGTCAGGTCTCTCATGTGAATGGGCAGCGGGTGCTTCTTAAGAGCAAGTATTGGACAAACACAAACAAATGAGGCAGCTTGCAGTGACTCAGTGCTCTAATGAACCACTGTATTGACTTGAATTTGCGCTCCGTCTAAAATGTCTATGTGGCTCCCAGCTGCCACTCAGAATACCAATTACTGGGTGGGGTGGGGGGGGGGGGGGGGGGTTGGCTAAAAACTGCTATATCACTGCTGCCTTTACAGTAAGACACACACACAGAGAGAGAGAGAGAGAGAGAGAGAGAGAGAGAGAGCGAGAGAGAGAGAGAGAGAGAGAGAGCGAGAGAGAGAGAGATGGCTGCTGGGAAAGCTTCAGTGAGAAAGGACACTACAAAACAAAACAACAAAACAAAACTCCTTGCAGCTTCAATGAAGAAGTACACTGAAGACTGAGCTGTTTTGGTCTTTTTTTTAATACATGGATACCAAAAAAACAACACCTTGAATATTGTGTTAGTAAAACAGTAATCAGTAATTGTCCATCCAAAATCCTCAAACTGGAACTGAAAAGGCAGTATCCTTTCAGTTATGTTCCTTCTTAGAAAGAAATGGTATCTGTGAGGATTTCTTGCAGTATTTAGACCGTATCATAGTACTGGGACTGCTCTCATCAGAGTTACAAATGACCTGCTCTTATCATCCGACAACATTCTTTTGAGTAGAATACAAAATTATGTTGGCATTAGTGGAATTAAATTGTCATTGTTTAAATCTTACTTATCTGACTGTCATCAATTCGTAGCAGTGAATGAAGAGGTATCATATCGATCATAAGTACAGTATGAAGTAGCACAAGGCTCAGTACTAGGACCTCTGCTTTTCACGCTTTACATGTTACCCTTGGGAGATATCATCAGGAAACATGGTGTTCGCTTTCATTGTTATGCTGATGATACTGAGCTATATATTTCTTCATGGCCCAACGATACATAGCAATTTGCAAAACTAACGAAATGCATAGATGATATAAAAAACGGGGTGACTAATAATTTCCTACAGCTAAATTCTGAAAAATCAGAGCTGTTAATTATTGGACCAAAAACCATTTGATAATATTTTGAGAATAACCATTTGATAATAGATAGATAGATAGATATTCTAAGCTAAGTCTCCTCTTAGCTTTTTTTCAAAATCCTCTGTCATTTTTCTTTACAAACCCTTGTTTTATGCTTCTTATTCATGAGTGGTGTTTTGTTTTGCTCTCTCCTTCTGGGCTTCCGTGTTTGTCACTTCCGTGCTGTCACCGCATTCATGGGCAAATTTTCATTTTTGGGTGAACCATCACTTTAATGTTGATTCCAAAATTTACTAATACATTATTAAAATGTTTAATGTTGATTCCAAAATTTACTAATACATTATTAATGTTAATTGTTGTATGTGTTATTGTTTGTTCTATGAATTTACGTTAACAAAGATTAATAACAAATGTATTGTTCATTGTTAGTTTATGTATTTTAATGTGGTACATTAATTATGGACTGTTTGTTCAGACGAAAATGTGTAGTTAAAGATACACTTGAGTTTTTTTGTTTGTTTGTTGTTGTTGTTGTAATCAGTGGTAAAAAAAAATGGTGATACCTCATTTTTGCTTAGCATTGTTCTCCAATTTATAAATAAAAGAATTGATCACCCAAAAATTCTGTCATCATGTACTCAATCTCATGTCATTCAAACCTGCATGACTTTCATTTTTTCCATAGAACAGGAAGAATGACAGACTGTCTGTCACTTTTTTTCAGTACAATGAAAGTGACTGTCATCTGCCTAACATATCCTTCTGTGTTCTGCAGAAGACAGAAAGTCAGACAGGTTTGGATTGACAAGAGAATGAGTAAATGATGACAGAATATGCTTTTTTGCTTGAATGATCCCTTTAAGACCAATCACTGGCAGGTCTGTGAAACGTAAATACCTTATGAAAGAAATGTACTGAATTTAGTTCTGATTTGTCAAATCTGTTCTGTTGAAATCTCATCATTTCACAGCAGGCTGCCAAGACTCATAAAAGCAATTATTGTTTCAACTGTTAATAGAATCATTAATGAACCAGAATCTTTACATGGACTCAAACAAGGATCACTAATTCCTTAAGATTAATACACCTAGATATGAACAGCAAATCAATTTGATGCATGGTTTGCTACAAATAATTGCTCAGGTGATCAGAAAGAACAAAAAAAACACCAGTAACAAATTTTAAGGACATCTGCATGGTCCGTCACTCGTTTCAGCTGCCTGTGCTGCACATGGCCATTACATGTAGCATGTAAACAGCTCGTTTAGCACAGGTAATGGGAAATTTCAACAGGTTAATCAAGAGCTGCTGCCTGCTTGCATGTCCTGCTGTGAGGCGACCACAGCCACCGTCCTCACATTTCTCATGACAACCCTAACAAGCATCCTCACATTCTGTGCCATAGCACTAATTTGAGAAATTTCCAGCACAAAGACATAATTAGACAAACTAATTAGACGCAGTTTTCACTGCACAGAGATCCTCCGCAGTTCAAGCTAGCCGCCTACCTGGCATGTTCTAAAATAGGCAGGAGCCGTCAAGAACATATATGTTAATTCTGTTTGCATGAAAGCGTGTGCACAAGTGTTACATTGTGTTGAGGCAGCGTGCACAACTAGCATGCTCTTAAAAATTCTAATGGCTAGTGCGTCACGGAGGGCCAAGGCGTTGATCCATAGGTTGTCTGTACAAGAAGCATTCTACAATATGTATGAGACTTGTTCATTACGTTCGAGTGCAGAAAGACACAATAGTATGAATCTCTACGGAAGTATTAAACTAGAGTCAATAGCACACAGAAGGCACATACTGTATGGATATTCGAGTCTCTGGAGAGTTAATTATTTATCGCAAATTGCCCCTAGAATGGCTTTAAAATGTGCCGTAGAAGGAAGAACCTGAAATGAAGAGAGGCCAGGCAAAGTAAGTAAGTGAGATAGGCCGGAGAGAATGAGATGTAATTGATTTCAAATGTGATGGGGAAAGCCACGGTCTCCAGAGAAAAGTCGAGCTCATCGCAGCGGAAATGGCAGTGGAATGGAGCTCTATGAAAATTACAATTAAGACTAAGTCTGTATTAAATAGTCTGCTAAAACAGACATTAGCAGAGAAAATGTGATGACGTGAAGCCTTACATCAGAGAAGAGACAAACTGAATATGTGATGTTGGGAGCAGTTCTTGTTTTTGTACTTGTGGTTTTGAAAACATAATTACAGCAGAAATTCAAGAAATGTGAATCAACAAACCTTGAAAAACAATTCCCTGGATCAAGCTGGATTGATTTTACTTCACAAATTCATGCTTTCTCATGAAATAAACAATTTGCTTTGTAAAAAAAAATAATAATAATAATTTGGGGCTTTTACAAACAGGAAGGAACGGGATTAGCACATGACGTGGGTCAAACGTCTGCATGAACACAGAGGCTTGTTTCTGGAGCATGTGCATGACAACTAAAGCAATGCATAAAACAGATCACTACCATAATATATACAAACCCGATTCCAAAAAAGTTGGGACACTGTACAAATTGTGAATAAAAAAGGAATGGAATAATTTACAAATCTCATAAACTTATATTTTATTCACAATAGAATATAGATAACATATCAAATGTTGAAAGTGAGACATTTTGAAATGTCATGCCAAATATTGGCTCATTTTGGATTTCGTGAGAGCTACACATTCCAAAAAAGTTGGGACAGGTAGCAATAAGAGGCGGGAAAAGTTAAATGTACAGATAAGGATCAGCTGGAGGACCAATTTGCAACTTATTAGGTCATTAGCCCCTCAGAGTGGCAATGTCTCTCAGAAGTCAAGATGGGCAGAGGATCCCCAATTCCCCCATTGCTGCGGCGAAAAATAGTGGAGCAATATCAGAAGGAGTTTCTCAGAGAAAAATTGCAAAGAGTTTGAAGTTATCATCATCTACAGTGCATAATATCATCCAAAGATTCAGAGAATCTGGAACAATCTCTGTGCGTAAGGGTCAAAGCCAGAAAACCATACTGGATGCCCGTGATCTTCGGGCCCTTAGATGGCACTGCATCACATACAGGAATGCTATTGTAATGGAAATTACACCATGGGCTCAGGAATACTTCCAGAAAACATTGTTGGTGAACACAATCCACCGTGCCATTCGCCGTTGTCGGCTAAAACTCTATAGGTCAAAAAAGAAGCCATATCTAAACATGATCCAGAAGCGCAGGCATTTTCTCTGGGCCAAGTCTCATTTAAAATGGACAGTGGCAAAGTGGAAAACTGTTCTGTGGTCAGACGAATCAAAATTTGAAGTTCTTTTTGGAAAACTGGGACGCAATGTCATCCGGACTAAAAAGGACAAGGAGAACCCAAGTTGTAATCAGCTCTCAGTTCAGAAGCCTGCATCTCTGATGGTATGGGGTTGCATGAGTGCGTGTGGCATGGGCAGCTTACACATCTGGAAAGGCACCATCAATGCTGAAAGGTATATCCAAGTTCTAGAACAACATAGCTCCCATCTAGCTCCCATCCAGACGTCGTCTCTTTCAGGGAAGACCTTGCATTTTCCAACATGACAATGCCAGACCACATACTGCATCAATTACAACATCATGGCTGCGTAGAAGAAGGATCCGGGTACTGAAATGGCCAGCCTGCAGTCCAGATCTTTTCACCCATAGAAAACATTTGGGGCATCATAAAGTGGAAGATGCAACAAAGAAGACCTAAGACAGTTGAGCAACTAGAAGCCTGTATTAGACAAGAATGGGACAACATTCCTATTCCTAAACTTGAGCAACTTGTCTCCTCAGTCCCAGACGGTTTGCAGACTGTTATAAAAAGAAGAGGGGATGTCACACAGTGGTAAACATGGCCTTGTCCCAACTTTTTTGAGATGTGTTGATGCCATGAAATTTAAAATCAACTTATTTTTCCCTTAAAATGACACATTTTCTCAGTTTAAACATTTGATATATCATCGATGTTGTATTCTAAATAAAGTATTGAAATTTGAAACTTCCACATCATTGCATTCTGTTTTTATTCACAATTTGTACAGTGTCCCAACTTTTTTGGAATTGGGTTTGTAGATGTACATGAATTAAAATATGGTATTGTGTGTGTAAATATATTTGAACATACACGTACCATATATATTCACATTTATATGGGAACATGATTATACTGTTTTATTACATTATGTATTTTAACTGATATAATATTTAACTGATACCATATGTCACAATCTCCATTCACCATGCCTGTCACAACAAAACACATTTCTAGGGCTGCCCCCTAATAGTCGACTAAACGTTATTCGATGAAAAGAGGCTTGGTTGACCAAAATGTCATTAGTAGCAAAAAAATCCACACGAAGTAGAAAAATAACGCAATCTAATGTTAGCCAAAAAAGTGTGCAGTTCACTTATTTGTGCGGAGTGTGGAAGATGAACAGTAGTGTGCTTGGGCTACTGCAGGACAGATGGAGGCGCAGGTGCGATCCTTTGCTCTTAAAATACTTCTAATTTTTGGTCATACAGATAAGAGTAATGCATCTTTTGTATCTGTAAAAACTCTACGTTTATTTGTGTGCACTCAGAATAACAACGAAACGTAGCACTTTTATAAAATAATTAAACCAAACTCTGACTCTGTGAACTTGAGTGCATCACTTCGAAACTCTGTGTATTCTTGCCTTATCACAGACATGAAAAATATATCTATAGAGATAGAAAACAAATATTCTCAGATTACGTAATCCATATGAAACATGCATACAGGTGCATTCTGCGGAGATGACGAGTCAGTGTCGCCGACTTCATCTCTTAAACCGAAAACAAGTGAAACTGAAAAAAGTACAAGTCTAACAATAAATTATTAAAATGTAATGCAGTGTACTTGCTATTTTTCCTTAGGGCTTATTAGGTTATAGGCAATAAAAGGCTCATTATTATGATTTATATGGTTTATTAATAAAAGTGCGACTTATAGTTGACTAATGCTTAAAATGAATGACTACTAGTCGACCAGAAAACTCTTTAGTCATAGGCAGCCCTACACATTTCCCATAATCCTCTCTTGCCATCATCTCCACACTCAATTTTCACACCTGTTAGCATCAGTTTTAATATATAAGCAAACACCAAACACTCTCAGACATTCATTGTCTGGTCTCATTGTTACTAGGACTTTTATATAATATTTGCCTAAGAACTGCTTACCGACATTGTTTCCTACAGAAAGACTTGCCCATCTACTCACCTGTGAACAGCCTGTCTTCAGCCTCAGTCTTCAGCCTGTTCTCCAGCCAGTACCATTAACATAAAGACTCTTTAACATTCAGTTAAGTTCCATGTTATTCTATGAATTACCTACTCACCTGTTTGCATCTCAGCTGTATTTAACTGCTTCTAAATAAAGACTTTTATTTGCATCACCATCATGTCATCCTCTCCTGTTACCATGACACGATATGATTATTTTGTTTTTGATTTTTTATATTTGATTTAAACCAATTATCACTGCCTCACTGTTATTATATATGCAATTTAAGTCATTTTAAAGTACATTGTTCACTTGAGTCCAAAAATGGTCAGATTAATCGTCAGAATAATCAACCGATTAATACTCGATTACCAAAATAATCGTTAGTGACAGCCCTAGTGCACAAAGATAATAATAAAAAAACTGCGTAAAATATTGTTTAGTTTTTAATTGGACTGAAATATTTAGCAATAACTTTCAGTAATTAATTGAATATATAGTTTTATTCACCATCTCTCTAGACTTACAAAACTGCCTTAGATGCCTAAAAATGAAGCCTAAAAATGCTGTCTAGGTAGGCGGCTCACTAGGGTTTCAGCTAGAACTATCGTCTTCGCTAACGATACTGAATCAGTCGGTGTGCAATGAACACGGGTTAATGTGTGAGGAACTACGAGGAACAAGAATTGAGAGTGGTGTTATTAATACAATTATGATTAAATATGCCATGTCTTAGTGATTTGACTTCCAACTGATTCATCAAACAAAGAGTGTGCTCTACAAATGAAGAAATTAAGCAAATTTTGACTTTAATAGAAAACTAATTGGCGGTGCTGAAGGCGTTGGAGCAGATATGTGGATTAATAATGAATAAAAAGGAGTTTTCCTTCCTTCTCTTTCGCTCAGAAAACCCTGTTTGGATCTGGTGCTGTGTTTGAAATGCCTTGAGTCCAGTGAGTCTGTCCCAGTGAGGTGGAGAAACAAACCCTTGACAGGTCCCAGCATGCCACCGCATGCTGATGACAGCCCTGTCTGCCAGCTGGCTGAAGCTTCCTGGCCAAGAATGAGTCTACAAACAGGTGAAAGTCTTGTTGCCTACAATGAGTGATGAGACACGGTTTACAGGAAAGGTTGCCTGTAGGACTGGGAGATATGACCATATACAGTGCAATCAGAAATTAATGCACTGTTTTCTCCAGAACTTCCTGGCACACGTGGAATATTCTTTACATCAAACAAGCAAATATAAGGAAGCAAATCATATGTTTTAGTGACAGCTGCTGTTTCACTAAGAGACATGGAGTGTCTCATTTCAAACATGATAATGTGTGTGACTGTTTGTGCCAAACATGCCAGGAAAATCGGGCAGTAAAATGTATAAAAATATAAAAATAATGCAATACAATGCATGTACAGATTCAAAGCCAGTAAGAACTTTTCTCAATTGGCATTGGCAGAATAAAAAAAAAAAAAAAGTAAACCAATGCTATACAAAGCATGTCTTGCGTTGGAAGAGTTTAAAATGATATAGGGTTCAACCTCACAGAAATCCCAACATCATTCATAATTCTCTGTTCTGAACTACTGAAATCATTTGCGTCAAAGGACTTCAAAACATGACACTGCAAACCTCTCTGAGAATAAAGGAGTTTAAAGCTTATCATCTGACAACCACACCACTTTAAACTGACGAAAACACTTGCCTACTGCTCCACAGTACAATGCTTGACTTTATACTGCAATTAAATTATACCAAGAATATAAAATATTCTTACTAATTATTACACTAAAAGAACTTGTATGACTGTATATATATATATATATATATATATTATATATATATATATATATATATATATATATATATATATATATATGTATATATTATTTTATACATATAGCAGAATATACGATCATTTTAATGATTTAAAACAAATAAAAATTCCTCTAACAGGTAATTTGGTTTTCTTCTGGTCATTTGTAATTCACATTACACTCAGAAAATGAAAAATTATTTACCCTTAAAAGATGTATTGACCCTACAGGGGTTTGATCCTAGTACCCTTGAGTTAACAGCCCAGATCTTTAACCATTACACCATGATACCAACCTTTGAAAAACTGGATGAAAGAGACGAGCACAAAACATTGTGACTCATTTTTTGCTGCTCATTTGGTGGTGTTTAAAGACGGCCTCTCTTACCCGCTCCTCTGCTCCAGCGGCAGATCCTGAAACCAGAGCTGTCAGCCTAAGAGGAGGCCGAGAGACACAAAGACTCTAGTGTCACTGCAGGTTACTGATGATGGGGGGCTGGGTAATGAAAACGCCAGCGAGCACACAATTAAAACGCCCAAGATAAAGCAGGAATGCTTTCTGTGAAGCCTCTATGTATTATGCATTGTTTTTATTATATTATGAAGGCATCCAAGACTCATTCTAATATAAAATGAAATTTGTATTCTGTTTCCTTAAATGATTTTTACCCCAGCTATAGTCCATCACAGTGCATTTCTATTCCAAACCAGGCTCACTGGAAAAAGATACCTGGGGTGACATTTCTGCAAAATATTACGTTGCTGCTTGCACACTTTCAAAGTGAAATGTCGGTGCAGAGCCGTATCATATAAGCTACCGAACAAACCTTCTGTGTACTGTCTAGTCAGTGGCACTAAAAGCATATTCAGTTTTATCCAAAACAGGCGATGTTTTATTTCATTGGTTGTTGTACATATTTGGCAGTTTGGAAATGAAATGACCGGTGAGTGGTGCTATAAGGTCTATCACATTATATAGACCTTTAAAATAACATACCACCTACACTAAACCTGACCCTAAACCCAACCGATAGTGTTAACAAAAGCTCCTCACATCACAAGTGTACCGGGTGCACAACCAAGCAAGTTTACTACTTCAGAAAAGCCATACGTATGGAGCTGGTTATGTGATGTGAATGTTGTGAGGTCAAAACATAACACTGTTCAATGAACCACATGAAAATTAAGACTGTATTAATGTAGATTCTGCCCCTGTAATCACAGTTTGTGTGAATAGTGTAAATTTCCACTAAAAAAACATTCTCTACAGCTGAATTTTTTTTTTTTTTAGAATTCAAGTCATATATTGACAAAACTCGACTACTAATGTTGATCACGTGATTTGATACTAATATGTAAGATACAACTATTAATAGGGGAGAATTACATGAATATATTACCAGGGCTCGAACTGGTAATATATACTTTCAATTGTAAGCTATTGTTTAAATGAGTTTTGATTTGGTGGCTTAACTTTAAGAAAGAGCTCTGGTGGTGTTAGGAAAATGTGTAAAAATGTTTTTGGCTTTCTTGCTAAACATCAGTTGGTGACATATTCAGAAATTGCACAGCAGCCATGGCGCTTGTCTTTGGACCTCCACAAAAATGCAATTACAATGATATTTCATCTGGAGAAGACCATTCACTTTCAGACAGTTGTGATTTTGCCTCCTGATTTGATGAAATCAAGTGTTGCGCTGCACCTGCAGTCCTCTCAATGTGAACCAGCACACTGTTGACAACTCTCCGAGTCGCACATGGCTGGAATATGATTTCATCAAAGAGCTCTTGACCAGAGCCACTACAGCCCTGCAATTTACATGTAGCGTAAAACCACCACACCATTCACATTGAAAAAAAACCCAGCTCCATCAAGAGCTACTTGAGCCGAACAGCTCTGCTTATTCAGATGTGCACTTCCACACTAAATTATCACATCAGACAGAAAGACGAGTGTGTTCTGTACATTATAGTATAGTTAAACCAGATACAGCGTGTTCCATGCACATGGCATTGAGGGAAACAAAGACGTGCACTTTCGTGTGTGCCAAGAATGAGTAGGAAAATGTGCTGTGTGCCAGAAAGAGGAAGTATACAGCTTTCCTGATGGGTTTCCTTACACTGTGATAGCACCAAAAATACTATAAGAACATGGCTAAAAACCTCTAGAGGACACCGTAGGAGCACTTCTCTAAACACTCCCAGGTTAAAATGTGGTTCAGGCTGACAGCTTTTTATGTTTTGAGACCAGAATTCCTAAAGATGCCATCTACATATACAGCTCATTTGATTTTGAAACCATCATGCACAAGAATGCCATCTAGGTAGGCAGCTCCAGACTTTATGACTATATAATATAACTATATAGTGCCAAAAATGCTTTCTATGTTGGCAGCTGAAGCTCCGAGGCTACAATACCAAACAATGCAGTCTAGGTAGGCACCTCACTAAGTTTTGAGACCATGATGGCCAAAAATCCAGTCTGCACAGGCAGCTTACATGGTATTTTATCCTGGTTCAGGCATCTTTGACACATCCCATAGTTTGGCCAAATTTA
Source organism: Cyprinus carpio (assembly GCF_018340385.1). Classification (NCBI taxonomy): domain Eukaryota; kingdom Metazoa; phylum Chordata; class Actinopteri; order Cypriniformes; family Cyprinidae; genus Cyprinus; species Cyprinus carpio. Next base: position 6,654,907 of record NC_056585.1, read on the forward strand.
CTTGGTCGGTAGTGATCACTAAGTTTTGAGACCATCATGTCCACAAATGCTGCCTTAGTCAGTCATTAATGGTCAGATATGAAACTGTTCTTGAAACCTACAGAAATTGAGGTTAATAAAACAAATGCTGCATTTCTGTACTGCTACCAAATATGCATCTTGAAGGGTAGTTTAGTATTCACAGTTCTTTTGAAAATGATCATATATTTGTTTGTTTGGTCTGCTTTTTGGCACAAGACATAATATTAGACAAGAAAGGTCTAACACTTTTTGTCTAAAAACCAAACAAGCTACCTACCTAGACAGCATCTTTGGGCAAATATAGGACTGTGCCTATGATGGCCAAAAATGCTGTCTAATTAGAAAGAATGATCTAAAACTTTGTGTCATAAAACCAAACAAGAATGCCGTATAGGTAGGCAGCTCCCTAAACTTTTTTTTTTTTTTTTTTTTAGACGTGACATACAGCCAAGTATGGTGACCCATACTCGGAATTCGTGCTCTGCTTTTTTAACCCATCCAAAGTGCATACACCCAGCAGTGAACACACACACACTGTGAACACACACCCGGAGCAGTGGGCAGCCATTTATGCTGCGGCGCCCAGGGAGCAGTTGGGGGTTCAGTGCCTTGCTCAAGGGCACCTCAGTTGTGGTATTGAGGGTGGAGAGAACACTGTACATTCACTCCCCCACCTACAATTCCTGCCGGCCCGAGACTCGAACTCACAACCCTTGGATTGCAAGTCCGACTCTCTAACCATTAGGCCACCACTTCCCCCTTTTTTTTTTTTTTTATTATATTTTTTTTTTTTAGACGATGACTATAACTTATGACTATATGATGCCCCAAAATGCTGTATATGTTGGGAGCTTAAATTCTGGGACTATAATGCTGAACAATACAGTCTAGGTAGGTACCTCATTAGGTTTTGAGAAAATGATGCCCAAGAATCCAGTCTACAAAGGCAGCGTACATGGTATTTTACCGTAAAAAATACATTTATGGATCCCAAAAACACAATGTTTATGTGCCATCTAGTTAGGGAGCTTACTAGGTTTTCAGACCGTGATGACCCAAAATCCTGTCCATTAGGCAGCTCTACTGAAGGGTTCACTTACACTGCAACACCATGACAAATGCACGGCTAGCACCAAAAACTACTAGAAAAAACTGCTAACATATCAGTATTGTCAATCAGAGGACAATACCCCATCAAAAGGAATATATTTTGAACAGGCAAAACATTCATTCATATTAATTTCAGTGTGATTTCATTCAGAGCTGATGAACTTCAGCCTCGGGTGAGCAGATAGCAGAGTGTCTGGAGCTATCAGTGTGTGGAGATCTCAGGAAGGCTGTAAAAGCATGAAAGGATGTTGTGGCTCTGTCCCTCAGGAACAGCCTGAGCTCTCTCCCCCTCCGGCCATGAAAAGCAATCAAGAAGCTGAACAATCTCCCATGGACCTCACCTCGCTGTTTAATTACAGCGTCGGCTCTCCGCAGCAGTCTGCCTGACTGAGCTTATCCACGGTCCAAGAGAAAGACAAGCTGCAATATATGACTCAAACAGAAAATCACAGCTGCTGAAAATGAAACGTGTACCGAGCCAGTGGTAGGATATGACACATCATATATGTAGTGTGGACAATGCAAATAATGAAATGATTGGTGGGACTACATGGGTTTTCTAATGGCCAATGATGATTTTAATAACTAGAAAGAAACTGATAGATAAGATATACAAAAAACAAAACAAAAAAGATTGCATTTAAATGTGCATGCATTTTGCACAGTATTTATGCCAAATTTTATGTAAAAACAGAAACTGCGATAGTGGTTGAGCCTATTGGTAGTTTTTGGAATGGACAAAATGTTGGTTCAATGGCCACATAAACGTTTTAACGTTGATAATCTCAAAATGACCAAATAACAGCTGTTTAACGATCCTTGATCTCACTAACTGACACATACTCAGTTTCCTGTGACTCATCTAGGTAGGTTCTAGCTACATAATCACTTAGCAAAACTGTTGTTGTAATGTGGCTAACAAGGGATTTTTGCTCCCGCAGTATTAAAGTAGCTTTCAGACATCCCTCAGGCTGAGGTCTTTCAATTAAACACAAAAACAATACACTCACAACAACAGCCACAACGCTTGGAGTTCAGCTCAAATCAGTGCAAGTGAGCTGTTTCATAAAGAGATGCATGAAGAAAAAACAAAGGAAATAATGAGTGGAATGCTAGTGAAGGATAAATCAGAATTCAGAAGCCAGAAATGGAATGTCATGGAATCAAAAATGATAAAGAACAAATACAACATGGGGGAAAAAAGAAAAATGGATGCATTTTTCTCATGCAAATCATGAATCTCACTTTGGCTTCAGGTTCAAAAACTTCATGATGCCATCTAGTCCCCATAAAAAACATTCATCCTCACAGCCATCATGACGGCATTGTTGTGATGACCGTAGAGAAGAAAACCAGCAGACGTTATGACTAAACTCTGGGGGGAAAAAACAAAAATGAAAGAAAAACACTAGCCCATTGATAGACTTGTGACTCAGTGAGTGAGCGGCACAGATTGGGCTGACAGAGTGCTCCAACCTGCCAATGGATTCAGTGGGAATGTGATTCAGTTCTTTTATAAGACTACAAACAAACAGTCGTCACAGATGATCAAATCTGCACAACACCAGATTTCAGGCCCTCTGTACAATTCCTAAAATGCATCCTGGATCAAGCATCTTTGACACATCCTATAGTTCCCCAAATCTACTGACCCCCTCTCCGGACAGTCACTGATGGCCAGGAGCGATCCCTAGGTTTTGAGACCATCATGTCCACAAATGCTGCCTAAATCAGTCATCAACGGCCAGATATGAAATTGTTCTTGAAACCTAAAGAATTTGAGGTTGATAAGACAAATGCCACCAAACATGCATCTCGAAGGGACGTATTAGTATTCACAGTTCTTCTTTTGAAAATGATCTTATGTTTGTTTGTTTTCTACTTTTTTGGCAGAAGACAATAAAAAGAACACAAGGCAAGAACACTTTGTGCCTTTAAAGTGAACAAGCTCCCTACCTAGACAGCATCTTTGGCCTTTGATGGCCAAAAATACTATTAAAAACTAATGATATCCCAACATGACGTCTAAGCAAGCAGCACACTAATGAGTCCATGCGATGCCCAAAAAAAATGCTGTCTAGTAAGGCAACACTCAAGTGTTTTACACTATAATGTCCAAATAGGATGTCAGGGTATGCTGCTCATTAGTCTTTTGATACCATGGTGACCGAAAGCATCTATGTAGGCAGCTCTTGAGATCAGGATGTTCCAAAAGGCTATGGTGCCCAAACCCGCTGTCCATGTAGACAACTCACTGGGAAACGTGCCCAAAAACGCTTGCTTTCGAGACAAGTGTCAGAAGTGAGCAGGCTTTCATCAAGCCAAAAGTAACATTACTACACACACTGTGAACACCTCCTCCTCATCATCATCATATCTCACATTATCACTGTGTGCACTGTCTTGAAACAGTCATGCAGAGCATGCATATTGATAAAGTGGTGCGTTTTCATCCGCATCTCACGCGCGTCACATGACTTACCCGTTCCTTACGCCGCCAGATAGCATTTATTTCTTAACGCCGAGAGCTTTAAACGCCACGAAACAGCTCATATGTGGAAATAATTTCCTTAATCAGAGGCACTTGTGCATGTTTTCGCGCATCCCGGGCCTCCCGTCAGTGGTGGAGAACAGCCCGCTGATCCGCGCTCCTCTACGGCTCCATCTCTGATGACAGCGGCAGCGTGTGTCCAGATCTCCGCTGAAGAGCCCTCCTCAGCTCCAGCACGTCTCCATCTGTGGATCAGGTGCTGGATGCTGCCATTGTTCAGCCTGCTGGCTCTCGGTGTGATGATGGGCGCAGTCTCCGGCTCGTGAGAGTGCGCGCGCCCTCGGTGCTCGGAGGCTCGTGACGTGTGCGCGAAGGGGAGGTGCTACAGGTGAAAAGGCCAAAAAGTTTTCTTTCACCATACAGACAATACATCAAAATAAAAAATGTGTTGTGACTTTGCTGGTTCGTATTTCTAAAATCTGCAAAGTATGCATCATCTGATTAGATTTGCGGTGCTACTTACAAAACTGCATGACAAAAATTATAATTAGTAACGTATCCCATTACATTACACATTTTATCTAATCTAATAAGACTACATTTAGATTACTTGTGACCAAAATCCTTTTTTGCATGATTTAAATAGGATAATCTTATACCATATTGATGTAAAAATATATAAATATAAATATAAATTCATTGTTATAATAAAGTGCATTAAACATTATATTGCATCAAGGTTTCCCAGAGTGGGGTTAAATTACACACGATTGATAATTCATATAAAAATGTATGCGTTCATCAGTTATTGATGCAATATTTAAATGTTGAGAAAACACTATTGAGTGTAAATCCAGTGTTTAATGCTCTTAATTTTCTGTGTAATTATCTCTATCTGACTAATGACTGGTTTTTATGTGAATGTCTATTTAGAAAGGAAAATTTAAAAGAAGAGAAAGAAAAATGAGGGAGAATCAAATTCTGAATAATGTATTGCTATTGTGTGAATAATATGCAATCATATATTGGTAACACTTTTACAATAAGGTTCATTAGTTAAAGTTAACATGAACTAAGAATGAACAAGACTTCCGCAGCATTTATTAATCTTAGTTCATGTTAATTTCAACATTTACTAATGTATTTTTAAAATCAAAGGTTGTGCTTGTTAACTTTATTTAATGCACTGTGAAGTAGCACGAACTAACAACTACTGTATTCTCATTAACTAACATTAACAAAGATTAATACGTACTGTAATAAATGTACTGTTCATTGTTTGTGAACACAACACACATTATCTAATGGAACCTTATTGTAAAGTCTAACCCATGTAATCCATAAAAAGTAACTGTAGTCTGCTTTTAATTTCACAATTCAGATTATATGTAATCAGTTACTACCCAGCTCTGTATATTTGCATATAATAACATAAAGGTTATTCTGAGAGCTCAGAGGTTAATAACTGATGCAGCCTTAAAAAGCAAAATGGTTCTGATTCCAAATGTTTTTGAAAGATGTTTTCTATATGCTCTCCATTTATTTATTAAAAAATACTGTAAAAAAAAAGCAATTTTTTGAAATATTAGTACGATAATATTAATGATATAATATTACAATCATAATTTCATAATAAATAAATAGTAATATTAATAAAAGACCTTTAATCTAAGCTTATATATTGCAGTATATTTATGGTGATTGTTCAAAGCCGAGGTTGGTGTAAGTGATGCCCTCCCGCTGTTTCCTTTTCCATTGTGTGACTCCCAGCATACATGGAGATATTATCCTGGTAAACAGTCAAATATAGTCCTCGTTAAGCTTTGATCTCTGGAAGAAGCGCACACACACACACACACACATATCACAGACATCTGTGGATGGTAAGGTTCATTTGGCCTTCCATCACAAACCAGCACAACTACAGTTAAACTGCTTCAGCACTGCATGTGATACGCTGCCAAACGTGCTATAAGAAATGAAGAGGACCACATTCTTCATCAGACTTTGCACTGAACACAGTTGCAAATGAGTAAGAGTCAACCTAACCACTTTACAAATGTCAATTGTTATTGCACTTCCATTTACTAGATAATTACCATCAGCAAACTAGACAAATTCTGCTAAATGTTTAAGTAATGAATGAATGAAAGGTCTGGAGAATGCAACTAAAATTATTATTTTTGCATTTTGGGCCACTGTGCCAAGATTATGTTTGCATGCATTAGTTTAGTAAATACAGAAGTAAGATATTGTATCATTGTTTTGCTTTGTTTTGTTTTATTGTTTTCTTTTTACTGAGAACAACATGTAAACAATTAAAGTTACAACACAAGAAAAAATGAAAACAAAAAGAGACAGCGGTATATAAACAGACAAAATAAATCAAATCTCAAAGAAAAAGACTAAAGGACTTGCACGTTAATACTTTTTAAAGACTTTTTATTAATGAATTGGACATAGTCTCAGATCAGCAAGCAGAACATACCAAACTAGTTTCTGCTTTGAAAATCAATTTTGTTTTTCTGCTCTTCTTCTTCTTCTTTAAATCTGACACATATAAACAAAACATTTCCAAAAGTAAAATTAAATAAAAAAATACATCTTTATCAATAATAAATAGAAGAAATATTTGTGAATAATAAATTGAAGTTAAGTAAGAGATAAATATTTTTTTTAAAAACTGGGTGCTGTTTACAAAATAACAATGTCAGTATCTCTCTTTCAAATATTAATGATGGTAAATTATTTTCAATTATACTTGTCTTATTTTATTAGTAATTAAATATTTATTTGGAGTCAACAAGACCTTCCTCCAGTCAACATCATAGATAACAAAATTAAAACATTTGGGATTAACACAATTTCATTAAGAGATAAGAAATGTATCGACCTTTTAGTAACCAGCAGAGTCCAGAGAACATCAAATATAGAGATAAAGGCTGGTTTGAAGTAGTCAAGTAACTACAGTTGGCATAGCGTCTAAAACAATAGTGGGAATATATCATCTGCGTTACACAACTATACCTCTGTTGATCCAAAGAAAATATTTATCAGTTGTGCTTGTGTATCACTGACCAGACAAGAAGGACCTGCTTATGAAATGTAGATAAATTGGTTGCTATTTTTTTCAACATTATAATTGCAAAGCAACATTTAGACCACCGTTTCATGCAATAAGGTTTCCGACTTTAATAATTGGCTTGCATCTTATAACGCTTTCCGTTTTCTGTATTTGAATACCATTTCAACAATACTCAAGCTCTTGCATGGCTACTCTGTAATAAAAGTAGTGGGAAATTTCATGCATATGGATATATGAACAGCACTTGATTATAAAAAGCAACAATATCTTCTAAAGCAGCCTTCTGCAATGCTCTGCAATCTAAAAGCCGAGCGTTTTTCTTGTTTTTAAAGAAACGTCAAAAACGACTGCGATGCTGAAGCACATTAGTCTTAGCCTTGGTCACGTCCAGCTGAGTGCAGCAGGACTGGAGGAAGGCCGCTCTGGTTAAAGCACTTGTAGATGCTGAGAGCCTCTCATTTCCTTTCAAACAGCATAAAAGCTCGCCCAGGCGAAGACGTCTAAGTGGAACTCAAAGAACGCACTCCAGCGGCCCCAGAATGTCAGAAAATCTCAGGTGCTAATGCTGAAATTTACCAAGGATATGTGATCTAAATCTGAATATGCATGTCATCTGTGTTCAGGTGTAGGTCGGTGGGTTTTTCAGACGCGGGCTGTGTGCTGGGGTGAGGAACAGCTTGAACAGACGTAAAGCAGGACGTGTTATTTGTGCTGCTCACACAAAGGCTGAGAGGGGGGCCTCGTCAGGCTTTTATGTGCCTGGAGACGCCACAATAGAAAACCTGCAGACTCCATTTGTGAAAAACAAGTGAATGCATCGGTGCAACTAACGGGCCGTTGTGCATTTAAGAAAGAGCTCCATGAAAGAAGCTTACATAATTAACTCAGATCAGAATAACTGATGACTGACTAGAAAATAAGGCCTGTAATTATAATATGATGTACAAGATCCCTTGCCAATATTTGCATGCAATGCTGTTTATTTCTGATGTTTACCATATCGTCAATCTTTACTAGAATGCTCTCGCTATATGAAGTGGGTTTTTTTTTTTCTCTCGTTCACGGATTGCATCTTTGCTCTGTAAACATATGGATTCCAGAAGGTCACTTTGATTGAACGCTGAACATCTGCTGTAATATTATACGCGCAGCACCAATCACAGCTCATATTGGCTCAATCAATCATTAACAGAGATGATATAAATTCATCACGCCTGATAAACTGTCACAAAGACACTCGGGCTTAAAATAGAATTACTTGTCATTTGAGTTTTTATTCGATGAGAAAGATATCAAGATAATGAAAATCAAAAAAGGTTTATTTAAAAATCTAGATGGAAATAAAAACATGCTTTAGTACTCATACAGTGAACGGCTCAGAAAACCAGTAGAGCTAATCAATAAGAAATATTAGAGGAAAATCTAACTTCAAGTTGTCCCAGTTTACCAATACTACATTATATCAATAAACTGTTGGCAAACTGGGACGGTGGAAAAAACAAAAAATAAAAAAAATAAAAAGTGACCGGAAAATCAGTATCTAAAATAATATAGTGTATATTTTATAACTTTTTTAAATTATATAAGAAAAATACTTCCCATAATATATCCCATGTTATGTCCACTTCACTCATTTTTAGTAATTCAAGAATACACACACACAATGATAAATGTCCCACATTACCTGCATTACTCTTAAAACACTTTAAAACAAAACTTATTCTTAAAAGAAACCATACAAGATTACGACACACTATTTCCTCCTCAATAATTGTTTTTCTTCATTACAATCAGCACCACCTTGACGCATCTGATTTAAAAAAAAAAAAAAAATTTTTTTTGTAAAATATATAACTGCAGTAAAATAGATTTCATAAAAGGTTCATAACAGCAGAGATACATTCAAGTTACTTTATGCATGAAATGCATTTTAATGTATTTTTCCGGACAAAAGTGTGGGTCGCGTCATTGACCCATTTCTTCAGCACACGCCCCTCAGATGATTCAGTGATGGAGCGACACACATTTACTCGCTGTTACAACATCTTTCATATACTCCTCTATACATTCAGTCTCAATAAATATCTCCTCAGACAATGACTGACAGCCTTTGAATGATTTCATGGACATACTGGAGCATATGAAGCCCTGAACATCACAATGAAAGCTGCATCTGTCCGTTTTAAATCAAGTCCTGTATTATTAAGATTAAACCAAATATGATTCGCTGAAATAAATACTTGCTCTCAGACACTCAAAGAAGGAAGTTTATTTAATACAACTTGTTAAATGTACTTGCAATTCAGATTTGGTTAAATATGAGACACTAAAGGTGCCAATGTTCATAGAGAAAGCTCCAAAATGGTCCAGACATATCTAACATGAATGAAAAATATCTATGCAGTGATATGTGCACTCTATACAATGCGCTTCTCAGCACATCTCATATATAATATGTACATACCTATAATAAAAACAACTTACAAGAGTTCCAGATGACATGGACAAATCTTTTAAAACAGGTTCAGATCATCTTGATAGCACGTGACAATAAAGGCATGGCACTGGCCCTCGAGGTTACGCTGTCAGCTTTGAGCCCTCGCTGTGATCCAGACGCTCAGGTGAAGGGAGGACGCAGGTCTGGCAGGACTCAGCAGGAGCAGTTCCCGCAGCCCTTCACGCTGTTCAGGATCTCCTCCTGCAGCTTCTTGCGCTCCTCCTCTTTCTGCGACACGCGCTCAGGTACAGGCGGAGGCCTGCTGCCGCTGCTGGTGTTTCTGCTGTTCTGTGCGTTCCACAGGTCTGCGTACAGACTGCCCGGCGTCTCCAGCAGAGTCTGATGTCTGCCGCGCTCCGCCACCTTCCCCTGCGTCACAACAAGAGACCGCAAGAGTTGAGTGAGAGAAGGCATGCTGTCAGTCGCCACAGAGACACGCTTCAGTTTGTAAACACAGGTTTGATTGGTTGTGACATCGGGGAACCGTCTGTTCCTCCCGTAATGATATTGAGCAGAGCATCGTCTCCTGAGTGGGAAACCGTTCTGGTTATATGTCTCTGATCAAATTGCATTTTATGTAACAAAAGTCTTTTAACCCACTGATGATATTTTTTTCCGCCCCAGTAAAATCAATGTAATATATTTTTGTTCAATAATATATATTATATATATATATATATATATATATATATATATATATATATATATGTATTTTAAGATAATTTTATGGCACTATTTAATATTTATGCAATAATTATGATGAATTTCTGCCCAGTGAAAATGACATTTTTATTTTTTAAATATATTTTTATATTACTTTTCAATGAAGGCAGTATTTCATGTTAAAATAGAGTCAATGCCTTTAAAATCTAATTTTTGAAGCCAGATTAGTGCCATCTGGTGGGAGTAAAATAAGAAAAACTTCTGCAATTACATGGTTTAGCCCATAGATTCCCATATAGCTCTATATAAAAGGCCTATGAATTCTCTAATTGTTTTTAGACATAAATACTTATTTTTATTAAGTTGCATGTTTGGATATATATTTAGACATTCTCAAAGACAACTTTATGCCAAGTTTTGCCTTGTTTTGGCTATATGGTTATAGCTATACCAATTCATTTGAGTGTGCATAATTGTGTGTGTGTGTGTGTGTGTGTGTGAGAGAGAGAGAGAGAGTGAGTGAGTGGATGTGTTTGTTTTGCACTCTTGATGTTTTAATGTATAACCCATTCCTTGCTGTCCACTTTTTTAATGCATTGTATTTGAATTATTGCTTTTATTTTACATATTTGCTGTGTTACAGTCACACTATTTCATAGGTGTGTGTGTGTACGTGTGTGTGTGTGTACGTGTGTGTGTGTGTGTGAGAGAGTGAATGTGCTGGTTTTGCACTCTTTATGTTTTAGAGTTACACCCTTTTATTGTCGTGTAATTTTTTCTGCATTGTGTCAGGTTTGTAGATTGTACACACAAAAATTCTTAGAATTTTTGTGTTTTTGTCGATTTGGCATTCAGTCATTACAAGTCCACAAGTGTGACTTTTATTTTTTTACGACCACTTCTGCTCAAATCATGCCCTAAATTTTTGTGTGTTCCCGTTCCAAATGCCATAAAAGTCACCAAGTTTCGTACCATTCCGATGAAGCTGTGATTTTAAAAAAATTCAAAGAGTGACTGAAGAGCACCAGAGAGTTAAAAGGTCATTTTAATTTTGAGCTTGGCAAAACTGGAATAAGGCTATGATTTATTGAAATAAATGCGAGTGGAGCACATTCAAAGTAAAAGCATTTCGCTGTTGTGCGTTCTACAAACTCGCTGTTTCAGAGCAGTTCACAATCAATAAATACTGCACCTTTATGGTTGCTTATGATCTACTGCTGATGATTTCTGACAATGTTAGCTTTGGGTTGTTTTGTATTGTACTATGATGTAGATAGATGTAAAATTGCACATACTACCTCACTCAGCTGTCTGCATGAGCAGCTGGAAGTAGCACAGCATAAACATTTCAAAATAAGAGTCCTGATGCATTTCAGACTTGTTTATACTTAAAAGCCCTGCATTTTGCAGAACATTTTTTTCCTCAGGTTATTATTGATATTTCAGTTACACAATCTGACATTTAAAATATATTTAATTTAATTATTAAATAAATTAAGTCTTGACAGAAATATTTAAAAAACCTACTGGACTTTTTTGTTTTCAAATAAATTAAATAATTCTGATTGTGAATGTCACATTGCATCCTTTTATTGAGGACAAAAATGATTTGATGCATTTGAATTGTTCTTAATGCACTCCTGAATTTCTTAAATTAGGAAAAAATTAAACATCAAGCCTTGAGTTTGCAGTCTGTATTGAATCCAGTGCAATAAAAGAATCTGTGCCACACTATCAATGAAAAATGTCTTTGTTTTACAAACAGAGAGTTACATCATGTAATCGGTAGCACGTCACAGATGCATGCAGCTTAACATGTTCTGACCTCAGAATAATCATTTAACTTTCAATGAGACTCGTTGAGATCATGCAAGGTTAACAACTATTATCTATTTTTCCGCAAGGGTCGTCGTGTGAGAACAGCACCGATGCACAGCAACCATCCGATAAACGCACGCAAGAAGAAAACCCCGAGTGTTTATGCAGGCTTTGCCTTGGCATTGTTTCAGGAGGCCAGAGGCTGTTATTTAGCATTTAAGCTTGGTTTCTTTTATTGATACCTAGATATTCAGCAGCATAAAGCTGCCTGCAGGCAGACCGACTGACTGTGCAGCTGCATCCAAATTGGACGAACTGGGCAAAACAAGAGATCTCTAGCCATGAAGGAGCCCTGACAGAGAGATAGTGTGTGTAATGTTTGAGAAAGGTCTAAAGAGAGCTGAGACTCGGAGCAGGGATGCAGCGGTGTGGGCGTACATGCAGCTTCGCTTCTTAAAAGACTGCCAGCAACAAAGCTTTCACAATGACAGATCAACCAGTCTCCCGGCTGTTTGCTAGTTACTTGCATCAATTACGACGCCACTTTTGCCAAGCAAGACTCAAACACTGATAGTATTTTTAGCAGCGGTGTCATTTAGAGCTTGGATCGTGTATTATGACCCATTTTTGATACTGCCGAAAAAAAAAAAAAACAAGATTTCACAACAATATTTGCTTCGGTTTCTTTTCCGGCAGTTCCTTTTCCACCCCCCACCCACATCCAGATTGAAAAGGTCTCCACACATGGGAGACAAACAAAGGTGTCGCTGAGCGCTGGGCAAAAGGTATTTCCACTGCTAATGAGCTAAAAATCAAATGGTCCAGCCCCCGCACGCTGCCCTCTGCTCTCACACAGCTGAAGATGCTCGTATGCTATGAGCGCACGTACACGCTAGCATCACGAGTATGCATCAACTTGCATGTTTTTTTTCTACAGACTTAAGGGATGATAAACATGCTGGCAATTCAGTACTAAGTTAATTTAGGCCTGATTAGTGCTGGGTTGTCATTTGGATTAAGTAATCAGATTACCAAAACCAAGTACTTGTAATTACATCATGTTTTCAAATACAAACAATCAGATTTACTGCTATTTTTGTTCCTTGCATAGGTTCATATTATCCACTGTAATTCTTTTTTTTTTTTCACTTTAAATACTTTCTGAACTATCTCACTTTAATGTGACACCATGTCTTTGTAAGGTTTTGTTAATCAAATTCATTTATTTTCTTCCTATTTGTATTTTATGCAAAAAATAAAAAAGTGAATGTGTTTGACATCAAATAAACAAGACATGGTAAAAGTTTAATCTAAATGTAATCCTAAACTACTCTAAAATGTATAATCTGAGAGATTACATTACTGTAATGTGATTTGTAATCAGAACCGGGCTTATACGCTCCGGGAACGGACACTGCACTAGTGATACAAAACACACAGGTCTGTTAAGAGCAATACTTTTAATATAGACAAATTATTATTAGGATGGGCTACTATACTTTATTTATTTATTATTATTTTTATTTTATTTTTATGGCTGCTGTATTCGCAAGAATTTTCCAAGCAAATTAAGTGCACATTTTTATCATGTGTAAAATTACTGATTATCATGGTGGATAAATGCGGTTTGTTTTTTTTGTTTTTTTATACCAACAATATACTATAGGCGTACTACTCACAGAACTCAGGTAAGTTTTCAAACTTGATGTGCTGTTGTGGTAGGACGGCTTCAAATCACATATCTGGCACACTGCCTTTGTCTTGTCCTCACTCAATTTAAAGACCGTTTTGCGGGGGATGCCAAGTGCTCAAAAAAATAATTAAATATTATTCGAATCTCAAAATTGAAATTTGAATGCCAACCCACTGAACGAATATTTGAATAATCGAATATTCTGGTCCAGCCCTATGAGATGACAGGCTTATAATTGCATGTCTGAATGTCCTGTTGTTGTTATAATAAACAAGCACTTATTTTTGGGGAATCTGATAACATATAACCAGTCACTACTGTGCAGTACAGTCTTTATGCAAACTGGAACACAGACTGTTAGGAGACCAGCAGCAACAAACTCAAGAGAGGTCTTTCATTTCCCACGAATGCATTTTTGCTGATCAACAAGACATAAGCGATAATGCAGTATGTCACTGACAAGCTCCACACCCATTTCAAGGGCAACTCTGGAGAATAGTCATCATTTCACAAGCTCATTTTTACCAACAGCCTGGATCTCAATAGCAGAACGAAATACAAGGACAGCAGTGAGAGAGCTTTCTTCATCATTGCAATGAAAGAAACACGAGACATTCAAATGAATGTTTTTATCCCATCTACACATCTGAAACTAAACTCATCATACTTTTGTTTCCATGTAGCCATCCAACAATCACAAAAACATCTGAACCTCAGGACAAACCGCTATATGGGAAGGATGCTAATGTTTCCCTGTAGGTCCCTTTCACATGACTCACATTAGGGCTTCAACACGAGTGTCATGCACGACTTTGACCTCCAAGTGAAACACAGTGCAGAGAGCATTACAGGAAGGCCGTTTTACAAGGTTGCTAGGTAGCAAGAAAGAGGGGTTGTGTGTGATATGCCTTTGTCATGGCGTCTAGTGGTCAAGTCCACTTGTCGACTGCATTCACTAGTTGATGCATTGAGTTTGAGCCAAACAGGAAAGCAGGAAAAAAACATTTGTCCACAAACTGCATCGCAGTGTAAATGCATGTCTTTATCTTTCTACAATAACCTGAAACAACCAAACATGGAAAGTGCACCCAGATTCTTGCAAACCACCCAAAGTCTAAGTCGCCCACAGGCTGATGCACAATAAGTGAGTGGCACATGCCTGTTGCTTCACAACATTCATAACAACACAAGCTGCATGAATCTTTCAACAGAGACATGCAAGCTTTTGTTTCTCGCCCGCATCGTCTCAGCTGCAACATCATATCCATACAACTAGTACACAAGTAAAACTTAATAGTCCTAATAAATGTCAGTCCCGCTTTCATGAATCCATCCATTTTGACTTTCATAACTGCCCACGTATTGATACATCAATATGTACATGACACATACTGATACATCAAATATATGAACATATATTTCTTTTCCTCACTGTGGACTGCATACATACAAACAATCCACATGATCAAAAGAAGCAAAGACTTTTACTCCTTTATTATCATTTTAACATACATACTGTATTGTTAAGTGAATAATATTTTGTTTTCCAAAAGAGCTTCTTGGGTCTCTGTAAGATGCTACCACTGTCTCTGCCTGTTTTCACTGATGCTGCCTTCACGTGCTACCAGAAAGATCATAAATAGGAATGTGGTCGTTAAAAATTGCATATGAAAGCATTGTGAAGTCGCGCTCATAATGTTATAGCACAAGAAGGCACCATGAGTACTGGTCGACCAATATTGTTTTTTTGACAGCCGATGCCGATATCTTGAAAGCAGGGTGGCCGATGGCCAATATAATTATTTATTTTAATTAATATTGAAATAATTTGAAAAATTCTAATTTTGATCATTTGAAAATGGATTAAAAAATACATTTGTAAAATAAACATACTTATACTTCAGATGACAAAGTATTGTCCACAAATAAATAATTATTTAATAAAAATATAATTAAAAAGGAAGTAAAATGTAACCAAAGTAACATTAATTTTACATACAGAACACAGTGAAAATGACATGAATATGGCAGTGACCGATAGTCACGCAGCGCACACGATCATGCAGGTCACATGCTCACTTCACAAGATCTCACAGCTGGATTCAACTACGTTTGCAAGGTTTGTGAAATTAAATTTTCATTAGCTCTTCAAAGATGTTTAAATTATGTAAATGCATATTTGCTGAATGCTGACAGCAAATGAGAAAGTATTATAATGTTTGCCTTTCAATTACTAATAATACAAAAGCAATCGTTATAATACTTTGTATACATTTTAATTCCTTTGTTTAATAGTTCTATCGGATTATTAGACAGACTTCTATCATTATTAGAGAGAACTGTTAATGACGACGGTCTCAGCGCCGTCAAAATAAAAGTCCCGCCTCAAACGCATATTTGAAAAATGCCAAATATCTGCCAATATATCGGCCTTGATGATATATCGGTCAACCACTAACCATGAGACCAGCTATGTCTTTATTTTTTTTATGACGTGATGTTCTTCGTAATAGAAGATTTTTTGCTGTGCTGTACAATCAGACTGCGTGAGATTGTCCTGTTTTGTTGTTGCCGGTATGCTGGAGCATGATATCTTGAAGCTCCGCCCTCTTCTGAAAAGAGAGGGCGTATGCATTTAAAGGGACAAACACAAAAACGCCGTGTTTCGGCACATACCCTAAATGTGGCAATTTCAACAAGCTATAAAAAATTATCTGTGGGGTATTTTGAGCTAAAACTTCACATGCACACTCTAAGGACATCAGACTTATTTTACATGATATTACATAATTTTATTTACGTAATAATAGGCATAAAAGGGCACCTTTAAGTGATCATTATAAACTCATCAGTAATCACTGGCTGCCCCTCAAAAGGTCAGCAGCCATTGGGTTTAAAGTTGCTTGAACTTTGACCTGGGAGTAACACTGTAGTTGAATACACTGCAAAACATTGATGTGAGTCGTTATAGTTGTGGTAATTGGCGGATAAGGCGATATTGTTTCTTAAGAGGAGATGAGAATTAAGCATTGGCTTCCAAGGATGATTTCTGGATGTTTCAGCACCTGTCACACATATTTACAGGATTCAGAAGAGCTTACCTGATTTAGTACAATAATCTCATCTGCATCCACAATGGTGGACAGCCGGTGTGCAATAAAGACAGATGTTCTGTCCCTCACCATGTCCTTCATGGAAGTCAGAATATTCTGGAAAGAAAATTAGAGAGAGAGAAAAATCATACTAATGTGTTGTTTCTCTTTTATCAATCCTCCTCTGAATGAATCTGCAAGGCTGAAAAAAGCTTTGCTGATGTTTTTGAGATGTTTCATTAAGAAGCCTCATGACAGCAACGGTTCCCTGCAGTAACAAGCGTTGATATGATTGACAGGATTTATATGAAGACCCTCTGACAATAAGATACATTAAAACACTGTCGAAGCCAACAGAGCAAACACTTCCTTGACTGTAATAAGGCACAAAGCCTCATGAAAATAAAAAAGCTTAGTGTAAATATCAAATGAAAAGTGTTCTCAAAGCATCAGGGGAAAACCAGCAGTACTGAGCAAAAATTCAATCTCTAAAGATCTGTTAGTGATGGTGGTTAGGTCTACACCGCTAAACAGTTCAAAAACTAGACAGATAAACCAAACAGGTTTAGTCTTTTAGCACACAAAAGTAACAAAAACCACCTCAGTCTGGCAAAATCCAGTTTCACTGACTGGCTTTAAAGTGGTCATGAACTGCCTTTTTTATTATTTTGTTCTGTTCGCTGAGGTCCACTTATAATGTTATCAAGAATTTTACATCAAAAGCATCAGAATTTTTAAGTAATAGGCTATTTTCTGCCCTGTTTTTGACCCTCTCATCAGAACGCTCTGTTTGATTTATGTTAAAAACGCATAAATACTCAGTACATATCAAACGATCTGTAATAACAGACAAAGCAATAGTGAGTAGTAGTAGTAAAAAAGAGATGGTGGGGGGGCGGGGCTAAACAGACAGTGATGTAGAATCAGTGGGCGGGGATCAGTGGGCGGGGCTAAACCGGTAGTGATGCAGAAACGGTGGGCGGGGCTAAACCGACAGTGATGTAGAATCAGTGGGCGGGGCTAAACCGGTAGTGATGCAGAAACGGTGGGCGGGGCTAAACCAACAGTGATGTAGAATCGGTGGGCGGGGTTAAACAGACTGATGCAGAATCGGGGGGCGGGGCTAAACCGGCAGTGATGCAGAAACGGTGGGTGGGGCTAAACCGACAGTGATGGACAGCCTAATGTACATTTTTCATAGATGGAAAAATGTGATTTAGTTCGGGGGCTAAACAGGCGGTGATTCAGAATCGGTGGGCGGGGCTAAACAGGCGGGTGATGCAGAATCGGTGGGCGGGGCTAAAAACAGGAGGTGATGTAGAATTGGTGGGTGGGGCAAAACCGGCAGTGATGTAGAAACGGTGGGTGGGGCTAAACCGACAGTGATGTAGAATCGGTGGGCGGGGCTAAACAGACTGATGCAGAATCGCTGGGCGGGGCTAAACAGGCGGTGATTCAGAATCGGTGGGCGGGGCTAAACAGGCGGTGATGCAGAATCGGTGGGCGGGGGCAGTGTGAAAACAGCGGGTGATGCAGAATCGGTGGGCGGGGCTAAACAGGAGGTGATGTAGAATTGGTGGGTGGGGCAAAACCGGCAGTGATGTAGAATCGGTGGGCGGGGCTAAACAGGAGGTGATGTAGAATCGGTGGGTGGGGCAAAACCGGCAGTGATGTAGAATCGGTGGGTGGGGCAAAACCGGCAGTGATGTAGAATCGGTGGGCGGGGCTAAACAGGCGGTGATGCAGAATCGGTGGGCGGGGCTAAACAGGCGGTGATGCAGAATCGGTGGGCGGGGCTAAACAGGAGGTGATGTAGAATCGGTGGGTGGGGCAAAACCGGCAGTGATGTAGAATCAGTGGGCGGGGCTAAACAGGCAGTAATGCAGAATCTGTAGTTCACTAGTAACAAGAAATTTTATTTTTTGAGGAAATTTGGTGTTTTTTTTTTACTCAGATTTTTTTTTTCTTTGCCATTCCTACTATTTATTGAAACTAAAACTGCAGAAACGACAGATTTTCTGCAACTTTGCCAAGTCACATACATGAATAGATCAACACAGATTAACTGAGGTGATTTCTCTCTTTGTGTTGCACCTTCTGCTCTGCAGATCGTTCTGAAGAAGATCTCATGATTAAAAACAAGTGCCAGCCATTTAATTTCATCCACAACAACAACCGCTCAGTCTGTCCTTAATGATTTGAGTGGTACATTTAGACAGATTGTTTTGTGAATGTGACTCAGCTTTAAAAAAAAAAAAAAACTAAATGAACTAAATGAACAGAAAACGCCCAGCTTCCTGTGTTTTTATGTGTATAGCCGGCTACAGACAGTCAGCTCTGCGAAATTAAGTTTTCATGCCCATTTCATACCTGTTATTGAGGAACATACTATTTAATTGACACACGAGGCTCTCACCTCTTCAGTGATTGAGTCTAGTGAAGATGTGGCCTCGTCATACAGCAAAATGGGAGGGTTTTTAAGGATGGCTCGTGCAATGGCCACACGCTGCTTTTCTCCACCTGTCACAGAAAAAACCCACACTCAATCACTCAAGAAGAAACCATCCTGTTCCTCTAAAGCAAAGGTGCTCTTCAGAGACCTTCACTTCCTTCAGAAACACTCATGAGGTTACCTGAGAGCTTCAGGCCTCGCTCTCCGACCTGCGTTTCGTATCCGTGGGGCATCCTGAGAATGGCGTCATGGATTCCAGCTAGTTTGGCCACATGGTAGACGTCCTCTGCTGTGGCGTTGATGTTACCATAGAGCAGATTGTAAAATATGGTATTGTGGAAAAGCACGGCGTCCTGAAATCATATTTACATTTTGAATTCTCAGAAGATTAAATAAGTTTCACATATTTTTTCATAGCCTTAAATTAAGTCTAATTATGGTTCCCATGGTACCTTCCCACTAGTTTTTATTAGATACTTATTTTTAAAGAATAAGAAAATACAAATGTTCCCTGAGGAGGTGATAATTACATCTGATGATTCTCAGAATTAGACGCAAACGCTCACCTGCGGCACGACGCCCAGAGCTTTCCTCAAGCTCTCCAGACTAACATCACGTATGTTCTGGCCTGCGATGTAGATGTTGCCCTGATGTGGCTCGTAGAAACGAAAGAGCAATCGGACAATCGTGCTCTTCCTAGGAAAAGAAAGTCAAACTCTGTTGTTCTATTTGTATTTCATCAAAGTGTCAAGGTGAGGAGGTGAAAATGCTTAACATTAAAATAAATATTACATGAGCTTGTTTCATGAGAGACTTGTTATCCTGTTACTATCATTTGGGTCTGGAAACTTTAATGCATTGTACAGTGTGTAATACAATGTGGAATATTTTTTAATATATATTTAATTGCATGGATGTATATTCACTGAGTAATCCACTATTTTGTAGAGCCCCCCCCCTCAAAACAGCAATTTTCTGAGATTTGAGCCAAATTTCAGGGGGGTAAATATGACTTGGCAGCATCATTACTGTATGATATTTTCACAAAAATTTGAGCCAGGGACATTTCTGTAATTTGGTTGATCTGACTTTGGTCAATTTTAGCAATGAATATACACTACCAGCTAAAAGTTTTTAAACAGTAAGATTTTTTATGTTTTTAAAGAAGTCTCTTCTGCTCACCAAGCATGCATTTATTTGATCCAAAATACAGCAAAAGCAGTAATATTGTGAAATATTTTTACAGTTTAAAATAACTGCTTTCTATTTTAATATATTTTAAAAAGGAATTTATTCTTGTGATCAAATCTGTATTTTCAGCATCATTACTCCAGTCTTCAGTGTCACATGACCCTTCAGAAATCATTCTGATATGATGTTTTGCTGCTCAAAAAAACAATTATTATTATTATTATGTCGAAAACAGTGGAGTAGAATTTTCATCAGGTTCCTTTGATGAATAGAAAGTTCAAAAGAACAGCATTTATCTGATTTTTTTTTTTGTAACGATATAAATGTTTTTATCATCACTTTTGATCAATTTAAAGCCTCATTGCTAAATAAAAGTATTAATTTCATTAATTTCCTTCCCCAAAATATAAATAAAAATAATGATACTGACTCCAAGCTTTTGAATGGTAGCGTGTATAATGTTACAAAAGCTTTTTATTTCAGATAAATGCTGATCTTTGGATCTTTCTAATCATCGAAGAATCCTGAATTTTTTTTTACTGTTTTGAAAATTAATAATAATAGTAATAAATGTTATTTGAGCAGCAAATCATCATATTAGAATGATTTCTGAAGATCATGTGACACTGAAGACTGGAGTAATGATGCTGAAAATACAGCTCTGATCTCAGGAATAAATTGCATTTTAAAACATATTAAAATAGAAAGCAGTTATTTTAAATAGTAAAATGATTTCACAATATTACTGCTTTTGCTGTATTTTGGATCAAATAAATGCAGGTTTGGTGAGCAGAAGAGACTTCTTTAAAAATCTTACCGTTCAAAAACTTTTGGCTGGAAGAGTATAATGAATATTATGTTTTTTAAAAAAGCATACCAAGGCCTTAAAAAATGTTGGTTAACTTATTTCCTACAAACTAAATTAGCTTTAATTAATTTCACAAGAACTCTGGGAACAGGGTTAAATGGCTGAGCCTGATAAATGCTGTCAACAAAATAATGAGATTATTTACCATTTGGCTGTAAACGGGGCTCAAATTATTGGCCTTTAGTCTCTCATCACAGCGTTAAATGCTAATAATCCCACATATCTAATAGTTCTCACTCCAAAGAATGTTAGCCTTTGCTGCTGTATTTCTCAAAGTAATTCAGCTCCAATTTAAACCCTATTGTGCCAAGTTCAGTGAAACCTGAAGGTAATATAACATAAGTATGTCTTTCCTGAAGCACTTACCCAGATCCACTGCCACCAACAATGGCCACCTTTTTCCCAGCAGGTACTTCAAATGAAACCCCGTTAAGCACCTTTTGGCCCTCTAAGTACTCAAAATACACATCCTCAAACCTGATGGTGGCTTCCTGGGGTCTAACGAGGAGCGGCGGGGCCATTTCTTTCTCCTTCAGGACACAAAGGTTTAAAAAAAACACATTTAGCAGTCTGAAACCTACATTTTGAGGCTTGAAACAGGATTGAAACATATTTCGATGACAATCCATTGTAATGGCACCATCAAAACAATAGCGCTCGGTACTTTTACACTAAATTGAGAAATCAAATTAGGGTCTCACAATAATGGCTAGATGGGTAGCGCTGTCACGCGGTGAAAACCATTACTGATCACTGCGAACAATTGGACAGATTTAATTCACGGTAATTACAGGCTGCATACGAAATCAGCCAAATGAAGAATGAGCTTCATCAACCTCCTCCACTAATGCTATGAAAGACGGGAAACACTCCAATGTTTCTGGAATTTAAAACAAATACTACGAAAAATTACACACTTAATATTCAAATCTGACAGGAAGCTCTCGTGCCGTATTTTAAAAAGCTCTGACATTTCAGAACGGCTGGAGCAGATAATACAACACTATTCACAGGTATTCTTTACGCATTAAAATAACTCTGTTTGCTTAATTCTGCAGCAGTAATATGGAGCTTATAATATGACAAAACTGTATTGTATAAATTTGAATTATTGACACGTGGCATTTAATCAAAACTGAATATTATGTGGCATTTAACATAGTTCAGAATTTTATTTTATTTTATCTTGAATATTGAACATTTGAAATGTGATTTTTTTAACAGCAGAGTTTTATAGACATGTATTTGAGAATATAATATTTAGAATATTGAATTTGATGTTCCGAATTTCATCTTGAAAAATTGGAGCTGTGTTTTTAAAAACTGGATATTTGCAGTCTGAGATTTCAGAACAAAAAAAAAAAAAATTAAATTAAATTTGAAAATACATGTCTTTAAAACTCTGCTATAAAAAAATCAGTTTTGTTAAATTTCAAATGTTCAATATTCAAGTATAAAAAAATAAATAAAATCCAGAACTATGTTAAATGCCACACAATATTCAGTTTTGATAAATACCACTAATGTGTCAATAATTCAAATTCATACAGTACAGTTTTGTCATATTATAAGCTCCATACAGTAGGCGAGCGCACCTTTATTTTGGTGTCGACGCTGAGCAGAGTGAAGAGCGTGTTCATGTCGATGAGGGCCTGCCGGGTCTCTCTGTACACGGTGCCCAGGAAGTTGAGCGGCATAGAGAGCTGGAAGAGCAGCCCGTTCACCATCACTAGATCACCCACAGTCATAGTGCCTGCAGGGAGAGGACGACAAAGCACACTGAACATAGGGCTGGGCGATATGCACAAATATATTACCACAATATCTTTTTTTTCATATCAAACAATATTGATTTTTTTTCAAGGTATTCATTCACCACAGGAAATGCTTTCTATTTGTTTGTTAGGCCTTGAGAAAGATTGTTTCTTTACTATTAAACTCACCAGAGTAAGATTTAATAATAAAAAAAAAAGTGTTTTATGACTTAATAGAAATTTATCATCAAAAATGGTGTCTAATAAAAGAATTAACATTAACTAAAAATAAAATAGAGCTTTTAAAACGTAATCAAATTAAAATATAACATTTCATATACAACAAAAAATTGCATTTGTTTTTTGTCAAATAAGACGCCGCACAACAGAACTCTATAAATTAAAACATGGATTAAAAAAATTTAATGTTTGTATGATATTCCTTACTTTTTAGTATAACGTAGTACTATATTCTGTCATAAGTTCTCCAAGGTAAACCGTGCTTTTATTTTGATGGTTTGTTGTGGAGGTCTGTGAGTTTAAGTGTGATTTTGACAGTAGTTTTGCATAAATGTGACTCAGAGCAGCTCTGGAGCTGAAATACCTGTGTTCAGTTTTACACCTGCTTTTATTAGTTGAACTGGATTTCCTGGCCATATTCATCTCTAATTATATCAGCGTGTAACTGCATGCTGTTGAGGCATATTGTAATTTGAACGTAAAAAGAAAGAATAAAATAA
This sequence comes from Cyprinus carpio, assembly GCF_018340385.1. NCBI lineage: Eukaryota > Metazoa > Chordata > Actinopteri > Cypriniformes > Cyprinidae > Cyprinus > Cyprinus carpio. Next base: position 6,678,382 of record NC_056585.1, read on the forward strand.
AGCTACAAATAGGTCTAAAATTTAACTCCATTAAGGTAAAATAATTCAGTATAGCCCTATGCTAGTTGCATAAACACTATGTTAAGACTGTCTTAAAGGATTAGTTCACTTCCCAGATGTTCAGGTCTTTCTGTCTTCAGTCACAAATGAATGAAGGTTTTTGAGGAAAACATTCCAGGATTTTTCTCCATATAATGGACTTCAATGGGGATCAGCGGACTGAAGGTTAAAAATGCAGCTTCAAAGAGCTCTGCACGATCCCAGCCGAGGAATAAGAGTCTTATCTAGAAAAACGATCGGCCATTTACTAAAAAAAAATACAAAATTACAAAAAGCACACAGACGAAGAGCTAACCACGTGTGACCTTTCCAACGGGATTATGTCATGTGTGAAGTCCAGATAGTGCAAGACCAGCATTTGTGGTTAGAAAGTATATAAATGAGGGATTATGTGTTGAGAGTTTAAGATCGTTTTTCTAGATAAGACTCTTATTCCTCGGCTGGGATCGTGCAGAGCTCTTTGAAGCTGCATTTTTAACCTTCAATCCGCTGATCTCCACTGAAGTCCATTATATGGAGAAAAATCCTGGAATGTTTTCCTCAAAAACCTTCATTTCTTTGTGACTGAAGACAGAAAGACATGAACATCTGGGATGACATGCAGGTGAGGGAATGATCAGGAAATCTTTATTCTGGACGTGAACTAATCCTTTAAGAACTAGTTTCACTAACTCTTTGTAAATGTATTTATGGAGAAAAAAAGCAGTTAATGCAACTGGCCCCTAAATCTATTTTGAGTAATTAGTGATGAAATGTGACAGCGCTGATTTTCACCTGCCATTATGCCTTTGCTTGCCATCACCATGATGGCGGTGAGGCCGACGCTGAAGATGGCGCTCTGACCGAAGTTGAGCATGGCCAGAGTAGAGGTGGTCTTCAGAGAGGACGACTCGTACACCTTCAGAAAACCATCGTAACGCTCGGCCTCATACCTCTCATTGTTGAAGTACTGAAAGAGAGAGAAACACAAAAGATCTGGTTGAAAAGGAGCACAACAGAACAGCTCCCAAAGGAAGGTCATGACAATGATGAGTTTAGAGACATACTGTATGAAAAACACATTCAATAACATGTTCGAGTTTCTTTCTTCTGCTGAACACAAAGAGATGATATTTTGAAGAATATTGGTAACAGAAGAGGTTCTGGTCCCCATTGACTTACACAGTGTTTTTTCCATGCTATAGAACTCAGTGGGGACCAGAAACTGTTACTCACTCAGCAACTTAAAGGTTTGGAACAACTTGTTTTTAATTTTTGGTAAGCTATTCTTTTTAGCATGGTAATGCATTATTATATTGATATATTAAGGCATATACAGTACAGGTCAAAAGTATGGAAAGATTACTATTTTTAATGTTTTTGAAAAGAAGTTTCTTCTGCTCATCAAGCCTGCATTTATTTGATCAAAAATACAGAAAAAAAATGTAATATTGTGATATATTATTACAATTTAAAATAATAGTTTTTAAATGTATTATATTTTAAATTATCATTTATTTCTGTGATGCAAAGCTGTATTTTTAGGATCATTATCACATGATCCTTTAGAAATCATTCTAATATGATGATTCATTATCAAAGTTGGAAACAGTTCTGCTGCTTTATATTTTTTTAGAACATGTGATACTTTTTTTAGGATACTTTGATGAATAAAAAGTAAAAAAAAAAAAAAAAAAAAAAAAAGAAAAAGAAGCTATGTTTTTAAAATATAAATATTTTTTAATAATAATATACACTACTGGTCAGTAATTTGGGGTCAGATATTTTTTTTCTTTCTTTTTTTTAAATAAAATCAATACTTTTATTCAGCAAGGATGTGTTAAATTGATAAAAAGTGACAGTAAAGAAAATATATTATTAGAATATATATTATTAGAATTTTTTTTTTATTTTGAATAAATGCAGTTCTTTTTTTTAACCTTTTATTCATCAAATATATTAGCCAGCAGAACTGTTTCCCAACACTCATAATAAATCAGAATATTAGAATGATTTCTAAATGATCATGTGATAGACTGGATTTTACATGTGACACTGAAGGCTGGAGTAATGATGCTGAAAATTCAGCTTTGCATCACAGGAATAAATTATTTTTTTTAAAGTATATTCAAATAGTAAACTATTATTTTAATTTGTAATAATATTTCACAATATTACTGTTTTTTCTGTATTTTTGATCAAATAAATGCAGGCTTGATGAGCAGAAGAGACTTCTTTCAAAAACATTAAAAATAGTAATGTTTCCAAACTTTTGACCTGTACTGGTACATGCCAAAGTATAACTAGAAATAACATATTACCTTTAAAAAAATAAAGTGTCTATCTGCTCTTAACCAGTTAGAGGTCTCTGGGATGTGAAATCAAGCGTGTAACACGAGCCGTGTCACATGAAAACATGCTGGTGATGCCTCAATCACATATCCAGATGTCATTAAAGCTACAATGGCATCTCTCTAAACAGCAGCAGCTGAGTAAACCAAAGGCTCAGAGATTCTGAGACTCTTCAGCAGGGAGGATGATGGGAGTGAAGACCGAGAGCTGCACGGCTCCGAAACACAAGAGCGCCACAATTAATTAGCTCTGAAATGTGACAAACAGTGGTGTGGCGATAAAGAGTGTGAGGATTACAAAGAGCAGCAGACATAAAGAAAATATTATCAGAAATTGAGCTCTATGCTTTTTCAAAACATTAATGTATATATATGGCCATAAATTTGGCCTAACAACATAGCTTATAAATCTACTATATATAAACTTCACTCCAATGAGTCATTTATAATCAAAAACACCACTACTGTTTGTAGCAGAAGAGCAGTGGTGATTTTTATATCAACAAAAACAGCAAAGCAACTTATGGTGCATGCACATATATACATATATATATATATGTGTGTGTGTGTGTGTGTGTGTGTGCAAACTTCAACGGTTTAGGAAAATTTTGCAATATATTATAATTTTTTAGGTAATTTTTTTAATTTTTAGTTTTATTTTAAATTTATGTTTTTTTATTTTAGGATGTATTTTTAATAATCATTACTCCAGTCTTCAGTGTCACATGATCTTCAGAAATCATTCTAGTATGCTTTTTCTTGTATGTGTTTTTTATTGTTGTTTTTGTTAATATTTTTTTTTTTATTTATTTTTTTGTTTTTTTTTTTATTTGAATTTTATTTTATTTTGGAACATGTTAACATGTTATACTTTTTTCAGGATTCTTTGATGAATAAAAAGTAAAAAAAAAAAAAAAAAAAAAAACTTTGAAAATTTTTTGATTGAATAAGTATGTTTGTTTGATTTATTTATGTAGTTTGTGTGTGAATGATGGATTGATTATGCTGAAAATACAGTTTTGATCGAAGGAATAAGCGTATCAAAATAGAAAACCATTATTTTAAATTATAAAAATATATTTCACAATTTATACTGTATTATTGTGTGCGTGTGTTTCTGTGATCAAATAAATACAGCCTTGATGAGCAGAAGAGACGTCGTTTAAAAAATAAAATGATCGAATCGTACTGATCCCAAGCTTTTGAACGGCAGTGTAAATGCCATAAAGTTGTGCTGATATCTCATGGTGCCTCTGAGAAAGATCAGGCACATCTTGTTAGTAGTATAATAATCTCAGCAGCTTTTTAACACATAACAGACAGCTCTCCTGCACTGTCATGACACTCTGAACATTTCATTAGAGCTCATCAAACTCAGCAAAGACTCCGGTGCCAATTATCAGAGGAAGTGAAATGTATGGAGGATTGTTTTGTGAGTGAGGCCGCTTTAAAGACGAGCCTAGTGCTGTCAGCAAGCGTGTTTAGAGAGCAACAGACAGACACTGGGGTATATGAGCTAGTGTAACGGATCTGGAGTGGGTGGAGAGCTCATTATGCAAGCACACATCCTAAAGCCACATGCATTGACACACCAGTGACAGGAAACAAAGCTCGGCACGAAATACATCTGCTCTTAACAAGAACGCACACCAGATTGAGCTGAAGGGCAGAAGATCTGAGGCTTGAGACCGAAACAGAGCACAACAGCTTGTTACATAACACAGGGCTCCAGACTGTGACTGAAACACTCGCATTTGCGACCAAAAATATTAATAAGAGAGTGAAATTTTTGCTGAGATTGCCACTGGCCACTATAAATTTCGAATAAAATCTGATGTAATGCCTTTTTTTCTGTTTGTTTTGCAATCACATTTATGTTGACACAATAAACTGATACAATGTCTCGTGTAACTGAATTCGTTTCAGAATTGATGAATTTCACAACATTATCTCCCTGTTTCAGATGTAGCCGAAATTACGCAACCACTCAGTACTATAAGGTTTCTACAGAGTGACTGCATAATTTAGGGCCTTGCTACTTTTTTACATTAATTACATTAGAATGTAACAAACCAGATTCTCATTTCTTACATTCGAATTGTACATTTGTAATTGCATACATTATATTTCTATTAATTTACAATTCTGCCATTCACTGTTGTTTCAAACTTACAAGTCTTATCTTCCTCTCATGAACACTAATCAAGATAATTTTATAATCCCCTCATAATTTTCCGTCCATGGGTATGTTACCATTTCGTGCTGCTGTGTGTGCAAGCTCTTGATTCAATCCAATTTGATTCAGATCTCGATTTGATTCAGTTCTCGAACAGATGTCGTTTTCATTTGTTGTGCGTCTCCTAGTGTTTGAAGTCACATTTATAGCACAGGCAGTGATAAACTTGATCTCCAGAGAAAACAAAAACGCAAAATGAAATTTATAAAACAGATTTGACTCAATGTTTTGTTTGATAAAATGTATTTGAAGTCGCTGTCAAATGCCGACAAGTGTATTTTTTTTTTGAATGCATTAAATGTTGTTAGGCATTAGGGGTGATATGACCAAAAACTTATTTCACAGTATGATACATTTTATTTCAATCATTCATAACATGAACTAATTTTATTAAAGATCCAAAAGTGATTCAGTCAAGTGCAGTGAGTGATTATCATTAATGACAGACAGCAGCAGGTAAATTAGACTGCTGTCCCTTTAAGACAGACTGCATGGATCCAATATACTGATAAACATCCGGTTTTCGCTTGACTATTTACGTTTATTTAACACATAACCGACTGTGTTTACATGAAACTACTCCACACGACGTGCGTTATGACAGAACTGTGTGCGTATTTGACCATTCAAGCACAATAAAAAAGAAAAGAGATCCATTTTCGTGATCGCATGTTGTCTCAGACCGGCTTTTAGTGAGCGTGCTTCAGCTGTGTGTCAGTCAGCGCGAGTACCACATCAAGTTATTTTTTCACTGCTTATTGCACCTATTAACTCTATTATGTGCATTCAACTCTTTATTTTCTCATTCACGCATGCTTCCTTATCACTCAAAGGTGAATATAACGTTTAAGTAATACTACGTTACGCAGACATATTTGCAAAATCTCTAAGGATAGACACTTATTCCATGGTAATAATCTATCATTGTCATATCACCCAGCCCTACTAGGTATTTGCTAGATATCACGTAGTACATGATGGGCACAGGCTCTTATTTTTTTAGGTTCAAACCAGGATTCCATCCAGTCAGAGTTTGATAGTTTGAGCCAGTTATTGTTATTCCAGATATTGTAGTCATTTGTTGTGCGCCTTCTAGTAATCATAGCAATCTCGGTTCAAACTGATTAAAATGAATGAATCAATACTGTCAACCCAGTCTTAGGTAGAGTACATCAAATATGGCAAACTGAAGCTCAAACGTGCAAACCTCATTACATGCACACGTCTAAGCTTATTCCAAATGACAATAAGCAAATTATGGCAATTTTTATTTGCTTTTATTTTTATTTGCTGTTAAAAAAAAAAATCAAACAAACACAAAGAAGTTGCAATGACAATATAGTTTTTCATTTGACTCACCTTAACGGTTTCATAATTAAGGAGAGAATCGATAGCAGCGTTTCCAGCCTCATTATCAGCCTTATTCATCTCGATCCTGAAGCGCGTCCTGATCAGAGACACAGACAGTGATTAATAATACAGCGGTGATCAACGCAACAAACAATGACTGCTATCTGTCAGACTCATACAGTACCTCCACTGCGTCACAGCGATGGTGAAAGCGGTGTACGCCGAGAGCGTCCCCAGAGCGGCCAGAGCAAACTGACCGCCACATTTATAATACTGCAGAGAAACAACAAAACAGCTGTGAGAAACTGTAGGAGCTACATATCTTCATATGCATGACATGGATCGAGTCTCCAGAGACGAGATGCACCATTTATCCAAATAACCCACACTCACATTCATTTTATCCTGCATTTTCACCATTTCACAATCTAATGGAGTGTGACAAATGGAGAAGCGTAATGTTTCTGCCATCACTAAAGGATTTGGATTAATCAAGCAATGGAGGTGAACATTAGGCACATTAGGGAAAGCACAACTCGAGACTATTAATGCTCTTGGTGTTAACATCTCCTGTGAGCACTTGATTGTATCTCATTGAGCCTCTGACTACACATTGTCCATGACTGTACATCTGTGAGCTGAACTTTGGATGTGTGTGATGTTAGGGATCCTGCAGATGTCAGGTTAAAACTGGTTTCTGTATGGACTCACCGGTGCCACAAGTGAACACGTCATTGATTATTAGTGAATAAATAACTTCTAACGCTCTAACCTTTACACAAAGCCATTGTGTGAGATTTGGCAAAAGTGCCACATGCACTAATGATGTGTTATACTCAAGAGCGTCACTTTACTAATGATGTCCCACATTAGCTTGGCGAATAAAGAATTATTTTATTCCATATATTCACTGCTACAGCTATGTGTGCATGGTCTGGTGGATGTCCATATAAGCAATAGTAATTTCCATATATAACTAATTTAGTGTAGGAAGATCCACTGAGGAAAAAACACTGCATAATCACCATAAAATCTGTATTTGACTGTATCTTAGCATCTGTTGCGGTTACAGACAGCGCGCTTGTTAACACAAACTCAAAGTGTTTTATGCCACATTCATAGCACAGGCAGGGAAATGTTCGTCTTGCTGATTATCTCCAACAAAAACAACAACTCTGTTTTAAAGACTCATAAACTGCAACAACTGCAGCAAAATGAACTTTATAAAACAGATTTGACTCAATATTTTGTTGGGTAAACCGTATTTGAGGCCGTTGCCAAATGCTGACGACGCATTAGTGGATTTTTCTGTAAATTGCTATGCCAGTGTACAGTTGGGCAAATGCACTTTATTTACTTGCAGGAGGAATTGTTTATTTTTCATCTTATTATTAATTTTATCACTATCAGTCGCAGCTACAACATTAATGCAATGCACTTACTGAACATTGTTCTTATTTATCTTATTGCTTTTGTATTATAAAAGCAATAAGCCACTCCAAGCCATGCTTTAAAGTGCGTTCACATTTACTTTGCATGCAAACTCCCATCATTTCCTTGAGTCAAATAAGCAGTTAGCAAAGCATTTCAGTTTACCGGTGTTCATTCAGCTATTCAGCTTCAGCGCACACAGCTCCAACAGCAATGCACAACATTAATAACTATTATTGGGACTGTCATATACATTACATAAAGAGAACAGTACTGTAATAAAAAGCGCACTGTTATGGGAGGAGCCAAGAGCACATCCACTATACATCTGACCAGCACGCAACATAGATCACTTGTGCATTTGCGTCTTTATGTGCAGATAATTTGTAATATTATGTTTATATTGTATAAATATCTGATTCAAATAAAGCCTAATTAACTCACTAACAAAGCGCTTCAGCTCACCGGAGTTTATTCAGCTCTTCAGCTATGCTGCTATTTGAAACATTTGCATTAATTTGTTTCGTTTTCAACATCAGTGATGCATTAATAATAAGTTATAACCCACTACTTTTATTTTTATCGTATTATTTTCATCAACAATATGGTTTAATTAAAACCATTTCATTTTTGTCCGTGTGGAGGCTATTATGTTTTATTTATCCATGGCACATGCAGTTTGATTCTTTACACGTAAGTAATGTTGTCCAATGACTTGTTTGCATTATTTAAGCATTATTTTATTTATAAGGCTTTTTTTTTTTAAAGAAAGTTTGTGAAAGGAGAGTAAAAATAATTTAAAAATTACACCGGTTCAAAACAGGCTGCTGTACTGTTTATGTTTGATTTATGTTGAAGTGTTTGGGACATGGCTTTTAATGGTGAGACTATTTTGTAGTCAGACTCTCAAAAATGATCAAAAAAATTGAGATTTATCAGCCAAAATATTGGTTATCGGCTTCCTAATATAAAGAATTATCGGTTATCGGTATAGGCCAAAATTGTAATATCGGTGCATCCCTACATGACATGAAATATCGGTTATTGGCTTCCAAATATAAAGATTTATCGGTTATCGGTATAGGCCAAAATTGTAATATCGGTGCATCCCTACATGACATGAAATATCGGTTATCGGCCTCCAAATATAAAGATTTATCGGTTATCGGTATAGGCCAAAATTGTAATATCGGTGCATCCCTACATGACATGAAATATCGTTTATCGGCTTCCAAATATAAAGATTTATCGGTTATCGGTATAGGCCAAAATTGTAATATCGGTGCATCCCTACATGACACGAAATATTGGTTATCGGCTTCCAAATATAAAGAATTATTGGTTATCGGTATAGGCCAAAATTGTAATATCGGTGCATCCCTACATGACATGAAATATCGGTTATTGGCTTCCTAATATAAAGAATTATCGGTTATCGGTATAGGCCAAAATTGTAATATCGGTGCATCCCTACATGACATGAAATATCGGTTATCTGTTTCCAAATATAAAGAATTATTGGTTATCGGTATAGGCCAAAATTGTAATATCGGTGCATCCCTACATGACATGAAATATCGGTTATTGGCTTCCAAATATAAAGATTTATCGGTTATCGGTATAGGCCAAAATTGTAATATCGGTGCATCCCTACATGACACGAAATATTGGTTATCGACTTCCAAATATAAAGAATTATCGGTTATCGGTATAGGCCAAAACGGTCATATTTTCCCTACATGACACCACAACGTCCAAAATTTTGCTACCATTTCACTAAAATAACTGCACCTTTACAGTGATTTTACCACAGTTAAAAGAGAGGTTGTGGCACTCTTTATGTTGTGCCAATTAACAGCCTTTATTTATGGTAAAACCGTGGCTTTATAAACTTACTTACAAGTGACGTGAGGACATCATTCTGACTTACCAAAATGCCGCTGACTAGCATCATTTCAAAGATCGTAGGCCCCAGGTTAAAGACCAGAGCGCTGAGCACAAAGCTGATTCCTCGAGTGCCACGGTCGATGGCTTTGGACAGCGCTCCCGTCTGCCTGCTCAGGTGGAAGCCCAGGTCCAGGTTATGAAGATGGAGAAAGACGTTTCTGGCTATCCTCCTGATGGAGTTCTGAGCCACTTTCCCGAACACTGCATTTCTCAGCTCATTGAAGAGAGCGGCTCCGGCGCGGGAAACACCGTCTGAAAACACACGCATGCACCGTCAACACAACACAAACTTAAAAGCACAGAAAACAAAAATTAGATGAAGTGCATGCCACTTCATTTACATAGCTGCTGGAGGAACAAAGGGAGTGATTGCGTGCAGCGATGACAACTTCCAATAAATTAGGAGTTATTGGAGACAGTCACAGCAGCACGAAAATGAAGACTGCACACTGCACATTATTTGCATGTGCGTATGCATGAATGTTAACAAGCTTCAGGGAATATTCACAGTCAGAGGCTGGAAACACATTAGACTGCACGACAACAGAGTACGGTGACTTCTTCCTCTTCACACGAGAGCACCTAAAGCTCATTAAACCAGCTAGTTTAAACTCTTCTTGACCCATGAACAGATCTGACTCACTGTAGAGCTGCTTTCCAACATTAACACTATCTAGGTTACAAGAGCCTTGTTAAGGCCGGATTTGATTTAACCCTTTAAGCCCTGAAGGCATTTTCGCCTCCCTGAAGGTGATGTTTTTCTGAGTGATATACACTAAAATAATGACTCATAACTCCAAAACTGTATCAAGGAGAGTCAAAAGGTAGATATCATTTGATAGAAAACTTTCTGTATTTTAGGGAAAATGTCTGGACATTCTCCTGCAAGCAAATAGCTGATAAATGTGTAAGAAAAATGTGTGTGCTCAAGGGAACTTTTACATAGCTGTCTTGTTTTACACTGAGTAACTCAGGAAAGATTATTATTATATAAAGAAAATTATTTTTTGGTGATGTTCCCCAACATGTTAGTAACAGCATTTTGGAACATAATAAGCCTTTTTGTTTAGCCCTTGATGCCCTGAAGACATTTTAAAATCTATTGTTTTCTGAGGGATATTCACAATAAAAATGACTCATAACTCCAAAACCGCAGCAAGGAGAGTAAAAAGGTAGATACTGTTTGATAGAAAAATCTTTCTATATTTTTAGTGAATAAATTATTTACATCTCCTCCTGAGAAATAGGTGATAAACTGTAAAAAAAAAAAAAAAAAAAAAGTAATTAAAAAAATAATAAAATAAAAAATAGTGTGCCCAAGGGAAATAATTTTTTGGTGATGTTCCCCAACACGTGGGCTGTATGTGAATTTTGTGGTGATATCATGAAGTAATCAAAAGTTATGGCATTTGGAGCAGAGGCAGCCTTTTTCCTAGCAAGGTTATTTCGTAAACGAAAACTAAAATGAAGTTGAAAACGACTGATGAAAAAACTATTTTGTAAACTGAAATAAAATAAAAATGACAAAATAATTGAAATACTAAAATGAATCTAAACTAACAACAGTTATTGAAAAACTAACTAAAATAAAATAATTATCAAAAATAAATAATCGTTTTTGGAATAATTACGTTCTCACCCCTTGGCAGAAAAATATACAAGCTCTGTGCATTAAACCTGTATTAAATCTATTACATCAGGTAGGCAAAATTATTTATTTTCTCATGTAACACAAGCAATCAAACCAAAATTAGGCATTCTAAGTTGGTGCTTTGAAGAAAAACTATTCAATAATTAACATAAAAAAAAAAAGATGAGAATGCACATCCTTTCTATAAACAATACAAAACTTTAGCCTAGCATCTGATCACTCTGCCAGGCTTTCCTACAAATGTGACCCAGACCACAAAACCAGTCATAAGGGCCGATTTTCGAAATTGAGATCTATACATCATCTGCTTGTTTGTTAGGAGGATAATATTTGGACAAGATACAACTTTTTGAAAATCTGGAATCTGAGGGTATATATAAAAAAATCAAATATTGAGAAAATCACCTTTAAAGTTGTCCAAATTAATTACTTAGCAATGCATATTACTAATCAAAAAATAAGTTTTAATATATTTACATTTAGGAAATTTACTGAATATCTTCATGGAACATGATCTTTACTTAATATCCTAATGATTTTTGGCATAATGGATTTTTGGATTATTTTGATGTTTTTTTGTTTTTTTGTATTTTTTGTTATTGATTGAATTTATACTGGTTTGTATTATATTTGAGTACATGGCTCAAAAAACATATTTCAAACATTTTTATTTATTTATTTATCAGCAAGTAACTCAACACTATTTAAGAGTTAATCAAAGTTACCACATGCATTCCAAAGTTCTGACTCTAAGATTTCAAATGACACCTATTTTGTGTTGATCAAGGCAGTGGTTTTGAAAAATATGATCATTATTATTTTTTCTTCTAGGGGGCGCCTGCCAGCGGTACACACTTAGAGGGACTACTCAGCACTTGTTAAGAGTTGATCAAAATAATGACATTCATTAAAAAGCTTTAAAATTATACCTTTTTGTGTTATTCCACTAAGTGGTTGCTTAGTAATGGGATGTATGTGTATGTAAGTTTGGTGCCCAACAAATGCCCAAGTATAGCTATCCAGTGTAATTAAAACAGTGATATATTTACAAGAGTGACCTGCACTCATTTAACTGTAGGGGGCTCTAGTGTCTCCGGACCAGAGCAGACTGATATTTGATTGGACAGAAAGTTTGATGAGAAGCTGAAGTGCAGGTTGACATCATCGAAACTGTTGATCCATATTGGCGGAAGTGAAAGACTGTCAGTTTTGAAAGCTTATATCTTCTAAATGCGAATTTTGTCATTGTTCACTTATCAGTGTAGCGCCATTGCTTTTCATACTTTCCTGAACCTTGACACTATTATTTATTTGGCAGTCATTATGGGACAGTCTCAAGCCTCCCGGTTTTCATCCAAAATATCTTAAATTGTGTTCCGAAGACGAACAAAGCTTTTACAGGTTTAGAACAACATGGGGGTAAAGTGATTATTGACAAAATTTTCATTTTGGGATGGAGTATCCCTTTAAGGCTAACATATTCACACTACAAAACAAAAAAACTTTAATTTTGTTTTTTTTTGGGGACTTTAGATTAATTTATGATTTGAGCTTTGTCCAGTGCGGTCAGCTTCACTGCTTTCATTTGAAGCTTTAGACAATCAGAGTCCGTTGCACTCATTTCCAACGGATTTGACATTGTGTAAATATAATGAACTGTGATCAATGCGCTTGTTTCGGTTTCACAAACAATTTGTTTAATCAGCAATCGAGTCATGGTTAAACTTAAGAGACTTAACCATGCATGATGGAGAGCATCAGAAAGGAGCGCATTGGATAATATGCATGGTTACTTCCTGGTTTTAGATAAGCCAGCTCAGTCATTTACGGTCAACTGTCAGAATCAGCTGTGCTATAATAGGAGCACCCACATAATCCATTCACACTTTGAAGAAAAGTTTTGTTTGTCCAAGAGGACCATACTGTACACTATATACTACAGTACACTGTTTCAGGAATGACAAACGCTAGTGTAAAATATTACGCGAGTGAATCCGCTAAATTATTCCGCAAGTCATTGCTATGATCGACAGTGACAACTGTAGCACTGGACAGAACGAACTGAACATCTAACGAGCCGATGTCAAGAACAAACCTGTGCATTAAAGGATGCAGACTAAATTCAGAGTAACAAATCTACAGCAGCGAGTCTGTATTGGATGAATGTATTTATTAGCTTCTACAGTTAAAGATGAAACAATGTAGGCTTTAAATTAAATCTTTAAAAAATATTTAATTCATTATTATTTGTAATACCATTAATAATTAACTTATTTAATTTGTAATTAACTAGTTGGTGTATGGACTTAATCATTTTTTTTTTTTTTTTAATGACATGAGACTTGGTGACTTGCTGCACTTTATACGTCAGTACAGTAAAAGTAACAAAATTTGTAAAATAGTCATTTTATAATAAATTCAAAATCAAGATGGGAATAATCTAGGCAGTGGAAAAGTCTTAAAAGTCTTCATTTTACACCAGGAGACACATTTTCCAATACCATTATGATGTTGGGATAGCACTGGAAGCTACCTAACGTTAGCTTAAATAGTTACACTAGTGTTTAGTTATCAGCGTTTAAATGTACAATTATGTGTCTAGGTACCCTAGTCTCCTGAATTACCAGGCTCAGAACATTTATATATTAACAATTATATATATAATGTTAAATAACATGAAACTGTGGTATAAAATGTCAATACCGCTATCATTATTTACGGTGTTGACTATAATGTAATGCATATCTTTATATTAAACTAAAAAACCCTGTCATTCCTTCACAAAACCTTGACGAATAAAGTAATGTTCAATGCACTTCATGTTGTTACTAACAATGAATGGCCATATAGTTAATTTTTAAAATATGACGTCAGAATTGAGATATCAAAAGTCAGTAATGAACTTGACGTGAACATCCCATTTAGGTTTAATCTGCTCGAGCGAAACAAACCTGCTCTTAATGCATCAAATTCTAGTGCCTTAAATATAATATCAATCAACATAAATTGTGCAGATAATCTGTGCCTTGCAGCGCACACAAATCACACAAGCAGCAGCAGCAGAGAAGCATTTAATGGTCTGTGTGCACAGGACCTAATGGCTCTCATTAATATATGCAGTTATGGGAAGAAAGTGAATTTTACTTTAAGACACAATGATTCGCTAAGTGGTTAGCTACCATCAGTCTTTATCTTCTTTTATCTTTATTCAAACATGCACTTGGGCTCCACTGGATGGCACAGACGGCATACTGACATCTTCAACAAAAGCAAACTAGACTAGAATAAATTAAAAGAATTAATTAGTCTGTACTTGACAGGAAATGTTTGTGATGAACTATTATATTATTAATGTAGACATGTTTTAAATACATTAAAGGAGTAATGGAAGATAATTAGAGTATTTTGTGTGATAAAGCTAGCATCTGTGCATTTATACTTATGCATTTAGACTAATATTTGTCCTAGAAACCATATAGTTACATTTTTAAATTAAATTAAATTAAATTAAATTAAATTAAATTAAATTAAATTAAATTAAAAATTAAATTAAAATTAAATTTAAATAAAATAAAATAAAATAAAATAAAATAAAATAAAATTTAAATAAAATAAAATAAAATAAAATAAAATAAAATAAAATAAAATAAAAGCATTAATTAAACATTTTTACCATGGTATTGAGTAGTAGTCGACCCATATTGGTTTTTTGGCAGCTGATGCGATATCTCATGATGATGGGTAATTGTTTAAGAAACCACTCTGGTGTATAATCATTTCTCTCTGCTAATAAAGTGGTATATTTTAGCCAGGAATTTAAGGTCAGTGCTATCAATGTGACGAGCATATGAAACACAAACCTTAGCAGATGCATGCATGACAAAACACATTACAATAAATCTAAAAACCAACACTGACAAAACTTTTGGGGAAAGGTCAGTTGGCGCTTAATATGCAGCACACTTCCCAAAACGAAGTCAAACACCTGCCAAGACAGGAGCAAGCAGGACTCACAGCCAATCAAAACAGCCGTTGCCATGGTGGCCACCGTGTTCGGCGCGTCGCTCAGGTTCAGCATGTGTCCCGACATCTGGTTCAGGCCGTCCACCGCATATTTAAACATGAAGGGCACCGTCACGTTGGTTATCTGGAGGACAAGCAGAAAAAAGGAGAGGTTGATGTGAGCACCAAGTGTTTTTCTTGGATCCTGAGTGCACTGATGGGCAGAGGCTTTAACAGCAGGCTGTGTGTGTCCTCCTGCACACACGGCTCAAAACGAGTTGCTTGATGCATCCACTAATGGAATTGAAATGGTTATTAAAGCTAATTAAAAGCTTCCGGACAGCTGCTGGGTCGTGCCAATAAACAGCGGAGCATTAGCCCGGGGACATTTCTCTTGAATCTGGCCCCACTGTTGTGCACCTCTTTCAACATATGACTCATTTTAGGTTAATGGTACATTTCTATGCCACACGATGACGAATCTCGAGTGAATCTCATGAAGCCTTTCAAGAACATGTGTAGGGGTGTTAATTGGATGGTTCATCACGATTCGATCTGATATCCATTCTCATAGCCAGCAATACAATCTCAAAAACATCTGCAATAGGATTCGATTCAGGGGTGTATCAATCAATATTATGATATTACGTGCATATTTTACACAGACATTTACATTTTTATTAACGAACAAATAAAACCAAAATATAGAACATGAAGATTTATCTGAAAATTGCACATCATGTACCGCAATTTGTGGACATCCACACACAAAAATAAAAAAAGATAAAAAAAAATTAAAAATAAAGAAAAATAAATAATTGGAAAAAAAAATGACATCACAACAGTCAAGAAAATCTTTCAGGTTTCTGTGCTTAAAAAAAAATGCAATGTGTAAAATCAAGTGAAAATCCTCACTAGTAAAACAAAAATGTTGTAGAAAAAATATGCACATTTATGTTGAAAAATAAATATTAAAAAAAATAATAAAAATAAATCTGCCAAAAGTTATATTTATTTATTTAGGCTGCCACTGGTACGTCGCAGTCTGGTGCGCATGCAGACATGCAGAAACAATGCTAAGAAACTTTTCTACAGAAACCAAATTACAAGCAAAAACACAAATAAATACAATTAAATAAAGACTTTTCAGAAGTTTTCAGGTACAGAAAATGAACAAAGTAATCGAATGTAATCTGCACAGTCTTCACTTTATCATGTTTTTTTTTGTGTATTTATTAAAAGAGCAGCATATATATATATATACACACACACACCTTACTATGTGTGCTGCGTTAGGCTGACCGAGACTTGTCATTTGCACTTACATATTGCTGCTCTTTTGTTAGTTTTGACTGCTTTTATTGTCCTCATTTGTAAGTCGCTTTGGATAAAAGCATCCGGTAAATGACTAAATGTAATCAGTTAAACAGATTAATCTTTATTAAAGATACTAAACTTATTCGGTCAAGAGCAGTGAAAGATTTTTTTCTTTGTCTCCAAACAGTAGCAGGTTTATTAGTCTGCTGTCACTTTAAGACAAAATGCACTGATCCAATATTACTGATAAAATTTTGTATTTGTTCTTTGGGCACAAAAAGAAGCGAGGGAGAACTCAATTCAGTATTTTGCCCTGACAGGTGAATTTTATCGAAAACACATGCATCAGCAGTTATGTGAATGTATCAGGGGTGTAACGGTACACGTATTCGTACTAAAGATTTTCGGTACGGGTCTTTCAGTTCGGTACACACGTGTATCAAACAAATACAGCATTGTTTTAACCACTGCATGAGCGTAACTTCAGTGGAAACTTCCAGTTATATTGTTACTTTTGATAAAAAAAAAAAAGTCTCATTTTTCAAATTATGTCAATTTTTTCAGAAATTCAAACAATAAATGCGTTTTTTGATGTGGTCACATATAAACTCCTCAGTTCAAAGGCAGCGTGATCATCTCTTCCTCTTTACTACTACATTTAATGTGAAATAAACATGAATGAACATCTCAAGCCTCATGTAATCACTCAATCAGTGTTTCAACCGCGGTTAAAAGGCGTCGTGATCATCTGTTTCTACTGCGTAGTTAGTGGTCTTTAAATGAAGTCTAGACAAATATTAGACTACATTATAGCTTACTTTATCTGTTAGTGATGCCTTAATTATTTAATATAAGTTTAAATAAATCTGTTATGAAACATGTTATGAGAGGCACTGTGGAAATGACTATATTTCAACAACAAAAGAAATCGTAGGTTATAATTTAGAAGAATTGCATTATGTGCAATTTACATGTTTGCATAGTGCATACAATCTTTTAATTGGAGTGTTGATTATTCTATAAAAATCAATAGTAATTGAAAGTAAGTTTGGGCTCTGCTGTTAACTGTGACCTTATAATAAATAATGTAAAGGCTCCCTATAGTTTAGAGGTAGATTTTAATTGTAATTAAATTGATTTATAGAAAGTGATTATTCTATTTATAGTGTGTTATATTAAAATGTATTATATTAAATTATGTTTAGTTTTTTGTTTATTTTTTATATCCCAAATAAGTATGATGGAAAAAATATTGATATCATATACACTGTGAAGAAATTAAGCAAACAAATAAGGCTGCTTTGTACATTTCTTGAGAAAGAACGAAGTAGTTAATTTAGAAAATAAAGTGAACCAATGTAAGATTTAACACTGACCCTATATGACAGTTCTGTGACAAACTCACATTCGTACCGAAACTGATTATGGTACTATTTCTTGTCTTTCATTTATGCTGTTTTAAATTCAATTCAGTTGTACAGTGGTATGTTTAAATATACAGAGAATCATCAATGATTGAGAATTTTTCAAGAAATAATCTTGAAACTAAACTGTCTGAATGAATCCTGTCGCCTGCTCAACCTGATGTTGCTCCAAATCTGTATGACTTACTTTCTTCTGCACAACACAAAGATAATATGATAAATGCTGGGGTCCAAACCACACTGGGCTCCACTAACCTTCCTTGTAAGGACAAAAAAACTGAAAAAAAAACCAGACATTTCAAATTAAAATTATTTTGTGTTTTCCGCAGAAAAAAAAAATCATGGAGGTTTGCTTTTACAGGGAGTAATGTCACTGCAAAGCAAAGCAGGGATGCGTAACGTACTAATTACTGCACTGAAGCCTCATTTGTGGACGGTAAAAATGTGCTGCCAACACCTCAGAGATAATATCACTATCAAACAGCACACATCCATAGCAATGCCCTTTTCCAGAAGTGGCTCTAAACCAGTTTTAGTTACTAACAGAACCACACAATAGCCGTCTCAAACGTACTGCTGAAGACAAGCAAAACCCGTCTGTAAGGAAGAGGAAGGTTTGTCAAGCTTTTCTTATGTTCTTGCTCAGTACAGTTATCTCATGTTGAATTCTGCACCATGGGACGATAAGATGTCAGGACCAGCTAATAATAAAAGAGTTATCCGTTCAGGAAGCCCTTGTCAGTCTTATCGATTTATAATTTAAAGGGGGCTACAATGGTGTTTCGTGTATTCAGAGTTGTTCACAGTGTTAAAGAGATGGATTCTCATGCTAAACATGGCCAAAGTTGTAAAAAAATAATTTGGACGAGTGACAGAGAATTTCTGTGCCGGAAATCTTACTTCCGGGTCGGTACACGTATCGGCTGGGTTTTTTTCGATTGTGGATTTAATGACGTAGACAGTGGTGGAACTCCTTATATGAGCATTTCTCTCTGAAAAGTGCGCCCGCAACGGCAGCAACGGAGTGTAGCAAGTGCGTTTGTGTGTTCTCGTCATTTCAGTGACAAATGTTTTATAAACAAGGCCCTGGTCGACGCTGGATTTGCACATGGTTTGCTATTAAAACATGGAGCGGTCCCAGTGATAAAAGACCCCATTCAGGTAAGTACAACTGCATCAGATTTCTGTCTTTTATTGGAAATCAGCACAAAAGTAATATACTTTAATGGAAAGACACGAAACATCAGTATTATAGCTCTGCCCACGGCACGCCTCCAGGAGCTCGGCTTTTTCCGGAGAGAATAGGTGAAAGCTGTGTTTTTCTTTTACCAAATATGATAATACTAAAGAAAAGGAAGGATGCAGGACTACTTACAGGTCCTCAAGATTAACATGAAATTAGGGAAACCAGTATGTTATGTAATAACGTTAAAAAGGAATGGAAATTACAAAAAAAAAAACGGAATTTTTGGAAAAGTAAAACGTAAAAAATGGAATTTTCATAGGCCCCTAGTTACGTCCCGTATTGTTTTGGGAGGGGTGTTCACCGTCTCATCTCACAGGTCTTGTGATTGGATGACGATCGTGCCAATCATCGGGTCCACGCGCTGCCTCCAGAACCAATCAGACGCTAGGAGGCGTGTGAAGACCCGGACGTGACACGCGTGCAGGAGGAGCATTTGCTCTTGCAAAGTTTTTTCAATTCAGAGTTTGTGTGTGTTAGAGTTTGCTTCTGTTGGAACTTTCCTCCTCATAGTGCTGTTCTACTGAGTTTATACTGTGACTCCACCTCAGTTTACCAGAGTTCATTCAAGTCCTTTCTCGAGACATAGTGATGGGACCAGGTTAATAGGTCATGTGACTTACATCAAGTCGTTTAAGGTAATGAGCGGGTGCCAACTGATGTACTCATGTTAATAGACAGCGTAGTCAGTGGCGTTCCACGCTGAAGATGTCATTTTCTTTTGTTTAGTTTAGTTCAAAATACAGCTGTATAAGAAGAGATTAAATGATGTGGTGTTGGTATAATAAAGAAACGCACCTTGGCTCCAGCGAGGAGACCCAGGGATAAGGCCACTCGAGCACGCAGGTCAGGTCTGTCCTTGGGCCAAATATACATCAACATGGCTCCGAGAATCTTCGAGGAGTTCACTTCCTTCAGCTGCAACAAGCAGAAATATCGAGCGCTTCTTAGTTTAAAAATCTTACTAACTTTCATTCTCTTTAAACATGTTCATTAAAAGCCTATATAGTTATAAAGTTAGGGATGTACAATCAAATCAAAATTTATTCAGACACCTTCAATACTTCACACATTATCACAGTTTATTCGCTATAATGGTAATAAAACATGACAAGAACTCAAGAGATAAACTGTGTCAGAACAACAACATCTTAAGCAAAACATGCTCAGGTCAAAGTGTCTGAATAATTTCTGGTTTGACCGTGCATTATTATGAGGTACAGTAGCACTGATGTCTGCAGAAAGAGGGCAGCAGAGATCCACAAAGCCCTCTGCAATCAGACTCCAGCTCAGTGCCATCAGCAGAGCAGCACAATGAACAACACAGAGATGTAGAAGAGGTGACAGCAGACATACACCACAGCAGAGAGTGTGTTATGGGAACATGTAAATCCTCTCAACAGTCCAAGTGTCTACATGATCCGATCACACACAAATGTACCCAGCAGTTTAGAAGCTAGGGGAGGAAGAGGTTTTGTTTGTTAAAGATTAAAGAATCTTTGTTCATTTGCACTTAAATATTACAAATAATGGTTGACTGAGTGGTAAGAGGAGGCTGATATATAATCAGACAACTCTCTGCAACAGCAACCAGATCTGAGGAACCTGATTAATTCAGTGATTCACATTTTACCTTTTTTGGGGGGGTTTCGGTTTTAAATTAATGAAAGTAATAATAATAATAATAATAATAATAATAATAATAATAATTATAAAATAGAAAAAAATCAATTTAATTAACTACCTAAAGCTTTAACAATTAAATCATTCAGGGAAATGTTGACATTAACAGGACCCTATGAAATTGGTTTTATTTTTTCAAAAGTTTAAATTGTGTTTTAGGATTTAGTACAGATTTATCTGCAAAAAACTGTGGTAAACAAATTATTTTACAATTAAATGAACCTTTTAAAAAAGTAATCAAATAAAAACACATCAGTTCTTTTAGAACAAAACCTTGCATTTTTCTCAAATAATGTTTAATTAGTTTAATTTATAATTTTGTCAGAAAAAAAAAATCTCTTGATCGTGATAATAAATGTTTTAATACGTTATATTATTATTGTTATTATTATAAGTAAATGACATTATACAGTAATATGTCATTAATTTCAAGTTTAATCAAACTATTTTAATGTTTATTTTTACAATTTATATACTCCAAGTATATTATACTTGATTAATGCATCTATATTAGACAACTTTGAACGTCAGTTATATTGTTGTAAGTATATTAGGATATTTTATTGTAGGTTTTGGTGTTTGGTGATTGGTTTTTTTTTTATGTGATGGAGGCATGATCTTCTGCAGTTACTATATTTTGATGAATGACTATGAAAACAGACAATTTTGGAAGGACATATACCTATTAACATTGCACAACAAGCCTAAGAATGGGTGTGGGGCTGATTGCGCTGCTTCACTGCACAGAACAGACGCAGAGAGAGGCGATACTGCGCCGGGAAACTCTGACCTCGTGCTCGCGGGGCCGTTCTGGTGACATCTTACAACTGAATGAAAGCTAAGCTTCATCCAAAAATGTCCCTAGGTTTGTCACCATGACCCTTTTATGGAAAAAAGGTCACTAAAGGGGTCTGAAAGTAGCTAAATATAGTGCTGAAGTCATGGCCATGTCTGTGAGATGTGGGAGCTGAAGGCGGGGCGGGGGCTAGTTGTGGCAGTCAGTGTGGATATTGTGTAAATGTATGGGGAACACTGGAATATGCTGTCATCGGTTGATATAAGTGCCATGTTTTGTTTTAAAAATCCTCAATATGCAAGCTTAATTACATATTAGCAAGAAAAAAAAAAAAAAAAAAAAAAAGCCTTACCACATTTTTGGGATCTGCACTGAGTCCTCCACCTGCATGTCCGTGCCAGCACTGTCTCTCTGGAGTCTGTAAATACTGAAACACACCAACCCACGGATTAACACTTCTGACTGCATTCTGCACTTCAGTTCATTTTGCATTTTTTAATTTACATTAATAAAAAAACAAAAACAAAAAAACAAATACATACATACATATATATATATATATATATATAAGGAGTCAAAGACGAAAAAGCGTTTGAGCATAAAAGCAATAAGTGTAATATTGCTTTAAATTGTTGCTCTCTCCTGGCCACCGTACTAATTAGTACTAATTTTACATTTTTTAAATTTGCTACTATCCTACGTTTTGTCCATTTGTCAGTAAGAATGTTTTACTCATTTAAAACACAATCAAATTTAATATGCCCCCTTATTCTTTTAGATATTTTAATATGTACACGTCAGAATAAGCATGTTGTTGAATTTTTACATAAATATTGTGTCACACTGAATGACAAGCTAACATTATTTCAACCAAATTCTGACATTTTATTCTCCAAAAACTTATTTGTAACCTTAAAAGTAGACACTTAACTTACATTTAATGTGCTTTCTATGGACATAAAATCACTTTTGTCCATTTATTTTGATGCGGCCATCTTACCGTCTTTGAACCATATATACAGTGTGTGTGTATATATATCTCAATGTTTTATATTTTTTCACTTACTTTTACTGCTTCTAGGATCTGCTGGCTGTTCTGACCTCTGCTGGTGGCCCATAATGATGACGCTCGGCTTTGGCTTGACAGCTGAATGAAATACGAGGTAAGACATTTATATGAAATATGAAATATATTAATATTTTCACTGGACTACTTTAGAATCATGTACATAGTTTAACATGTTTCCGAAATTGCATTATATATAAAAACCTCCTCTAAAAGAGAAGTTAGTTCCTTGGTAAACATGCGCTTTGCAAACAAACTTTCGCAGAAATGAATGCAGCAAACATGTAAGAATTAACCATGTTTATTCTAAAGCCTGATCTGTGGTCAGTGATTTTTTTGTGATATGTGAGGACTGATGTACAGCAAAATGCATCAGTAAATCTAATTTAGTTGTGGCCATGGAACCAATTAACCTTATGTTTCTGAACAATTAAGATATAACTGGTCACTGGCATTGATGCAATTATTAATTAGTTTCAATTATGATCAAATTAGTGCTCAGCTGACCCGCATGCGTAAAAGAACGATATAAACAGGGTTGCCAGGTTTTCACAACAATATCCACCCAATTCTTTCTCAAAACTAGCCCAATCATGTTCAGGGAGGTAAACACCATGTTAGTGGGGTCGCATCAACCCACAAAGTTAAGAAACATCCCGCGGCAACAGAGGAAAAAGTAGCCCAATTCCGCAGGGAAAATGTGGATTTGGCAACACTTGCACAGCGCGCCGTCATACGGAAGTAAACACGGAGGATATAAAGTAAGCGATTATGCATTTATTTATAGTGTGATCTGCTGCAGAAGCCAGCAAAACTATGCACAGGGAATTATGATGAATGTTGATCAAGAGTGACATAAAGATCGCATGAAATCCGACATGACCGTTCACACTGCGGTCAAACAGCAAAACATCTGACATGGATCGGATTCAGTAACACATATGGAAGTGGCACAAATCAGAACTGAAAAGATGAGATTCCATGCGGTTTGTGCTGTTCACACTGTCATGACAAAAACAGATCCGAGTCACATCTGAGCAGATTTGGGCCACATTTGTCTGCAGTGTGAATGTAGCCTGTGTAAATGCATCTAAATGCTATTTCAGATGCAGATTCTTCCACGGAAGAGAGGGGCGGGGTGAGCAGGGCTCATTAGCATTTAAAGAGACATGCACCAAAATGGGTCGCTGTGAACAGAGCTGTTTTTGACAAGGTTGTTGTTTTATACGACCACTGAGGGATTGTAAAGGTGCCACAGAATGCAAAAATCGCTTTTATAAGGTGTTTGAACACAGTTGTGTGGCCGCAGTGTGTGATAATGGTAAAAATCCACCCACTCATTGTTTTATAATCC
Organism: Cyprinus carpio; assembly: GCF_018340385.1. Classification (NCBI taxonomy): domain Eukaryota; kingdom Metazoa; phylum Chordata; class Actinopteri; order Cypriniformes; family Cyprinidae; genus Cyprinus; species Cyprinus carpio. The sequence continues at coordinate 6,702,272 of NC_056585.1, forward strand.
TAATAAATCATAAACAGTCTCTCCACACGAGCAGTTCCAGATTTCTCACTACTATGATGTTATAGTCGGGAAAAGTCCCGCCCATTTGTGATGCTCGCTGCCCTATTAGCATATACACAGCCCTGAGTGAGAAGCAGCGGTTCGCCTTTACTGTTTCCTTACTGTAGCTGCTGGAGATACAATGTCAGCGCCAAAGAGCCATTAAAAGTGTCCTGTGTTGGGATGCACCAATGAACATAAGAGTCTCTATACACCGCTGAGGACACGGTGGTTAACTTTCATTTCATTTTCTGAAAGAGGGATCGATACCAACGATTCGTGCGCAAATGTCCAGACTCCAGACAAAGTAGGCATCATGCATCATATTTTGTTTTCCAAAATAACTTCTTCGCTCTCTGTAAGGCTAATGTTGCTAAAGCTACCATTGTCTCTGCCTGTTTTCACTGATGCTGCCTTCACGTGTTTCCAGAATGATCGTAGATAGGAATGTGGTAGTTAAAAATTGCATTTGGAAGCAATGTGAGGATCAGTAACACGGTCACCAGCAGTTAAACCGTAACACCGGTGGTCTGCCCGCGAGCATGAGCTCTTGAAGCTCCGCCCTCTTCTGAGAAGGGAGGCGGGAGCACCAGCTCATTTTCATTTAAAGGGGACATACACATTAACAGCGCGTTTGGCTCATACCCTAAAAGTGGCAAATTCAACAAGCTATAAAAAATGATCTGTGGGGTATTTTGATATTAAACCACACACACACACACACACACACACACACTCTCTGGGGACATCAGAGAACAATTTAAAATATAGTATCAATGCATTCTATGGCACCTTTAACCAAAGTACGTTGAAGACATTTCATGAAGATTACACAGAGTATTTATATCAGAGAGCTAACATCAGGGTAGAAAACGGACAGTTATTCGTAAGTCAGTGTATGGGTCATTCTACAGAATTGGTCCGAAGTCAGAGTTAAAAACGTCTTGAAAAAATATTTTTCCAATAAAATTGTAATTTTGCAAATTGTATAATATCCAAGGTTTACTAAGTTTTGGAATATTTGTCCTCTCCCCAAATTTGTCACTACCGAAACACAACAATAATAATTTAATTAACACTAGCTTGCTCTATTCTTTTTCTATTCTATATGTTTTCTTTTTATTATATAATTAAAAAAAAAACGTGAACTGCGTTAAGCTAACTGAGACTTGTTATCGCACTTGCGTATCATTGCTCTCTTGTTGACTTTGGTTGCTTCCATTGTCCTCATTTGTAAGTCTCTTTGGATAAAAGCATCTGCTAAATGACTAAATGTAAATGTAAGCGCACCTAAGAAAACATCATACAAAGAAAAAAGCAGTTCATGACCCATTTAAGATCGAATACTCGACTAGCTGTTCGAAAACTCACCAACTAGTTGATTTTTAAAAAATAAATGAAAATAGAAATATAAAGTAAGCACAACTATGTCCTAGTGTTGAATCATTACATCACTAGTCACTGCCTATTTATAAGTGTACAAAAAAAGTGTTTTCTATAACACCGTCAGCTGTCTTCACAATAAATCATACTGCAATTATAACAAAAACAAAAACCTATAAGGCCAGGTTTTCTTTCATTTGCAGTGAATGTCATACATTACTGTTTATTACTGTCAAAAACACACTGATCATCACCAAACTGGGGACTTGTCATCACATCACATGTTACACTGATATGAGCTGAAGAGAGGGAGGCTCTGTCTTATCTGCGCGCACACACGTTTACATCACGTGACCCACGGGATGGAAGGAGTTAACTCCACACCAGCGCTTCAAGAGAAGTCTGAAACAGTCTACAACAGACACATAAGTGTGCATACTCAAGTCAGCTTATGCGCTGATATTATATACCAGCATACACTGTAAACGCGTTGACTAGGTCCTAAGATTGCCCAACAGCGACAGCTTCACATTTACACAACAGAGGAGTCACAGTTTCATTAGTCACGATGACCCGTGACAACTTCCTACTACAGTAAAGAACGCACAGAGTGAAAGAAAAGCGTGCCAGCAGCTGAACTGTCGATGCTTCACACAGCGCGCGCCTGCATTAGTGTAACTTACTCTTGTTAGTGTGTAAAGTTTGAGTCGCTGTCCTCGCGTGCCGGAGTGTGTGACAGAGGTGACTGTACCTGGTGAGTGCTCGGCTGTGTCCGCTTACTCGCCGCTCGGGGCTCGTGACAGGTCCACGCGTGACCGGCGCTGCTCTGCTGGAGCAGCAGGGACAATCTACGCCTTTGCATGTGAAATCCGCACTTCAGAGAGACCAAGAGCGGCGCCATACTGGACCGAGGGCTGCGTGAGGGAACGTCACGCGTCGCGTCATTTCCGGTAGCCAATAGAAATACGTCAGTGGAATTTTTTTAGGTTTATTTATTTTTAATCACCACATTTACAAAGGCTTAAATTGTTATTTTTAATTTGAATACGTGTGTTCTTTCTGAATTGTTTTTTTTTTATTTATTTATTTAAAATTATTTTTTTTTAAAGCATTGTTCATGACGCTTTTATGCAACCAGAGCACTGAAGGGTGACTTTGAGTTTATGTTGTGAAACCAGACCAGCCCTGATAGCATGGGAACTGCTATATAAGCACAATTTTTCACCCCACAGTTATTTCATATGGAATAACAAGGACATGCTATTAAAAAACAATAATTAAAAAAAAAATTATTTTAGTAAGGCATTTGGTCAATTCCATGAGTATTTGTCATATACTGAATTCATCCAGAAGTTTCAGTTACCAGTTAGACCAGAAGAATTTGTTATTGTTCTTGACACCATTTCCAAAGAGTGTGATGTTACTTCAGAGGAAATCATCAGGATCAAACATTTTCATCGATAATGTCATCGATCTTTTAAAACAAGATTTTTAGGAATGCTCTTTGTTCTGTGTCCTTACCTGTCTCTATACAGTTTATGGTCCTTACCTGCAGCAAGATATTTTGCTCTTCTTTATTTGGTAATATCTCTTGGGTTAAAGCATGGAAACTGGAAAAATAAGTTCTGTATCAATAACAAAATAAAAGATGTGTCTTACAAAATCGCTTAGCACGTTTTGGAAAGATTTAAGCTCAATATTTCATATACCTGTGAATTTTGTGGTCAAGAAAAAGTATTTTGCATCTACAGTATATATATATATATAGAGAGAGAGAGAGAGAGACATATTCACTGTATTTATTCTAGATTATTTTGGAAGGATTTAGAAGTCTATTAATAGAAAACTGGAGTGTATGATAGAAATTTGTATATTCTATGTGCTGAAGAGAATGAAAACTTGAAATGCAAAGAACAACATATTATACATTAGTTTATTTTATTAGGAAAATACCATATACATAAGAAGTTGGCTCAATGTAAACCTTTTTTTTTTTTTTATATTTTATGAATGATTTTAAATGATATGTAAATCTCTTGTGCTGTATGTAAACAAACCAAAAACAAAAAAGCGCTGAAAACATGTAATGCTTTGAAAGCACTGAAATGTATGTAATTTTCTTCCTTTTTTCCTCTTTCCTTTTGCTATATAGATAGATATAGATATAGATATGGTACGATAATGTGTATATGTAATAACTTGTGTTCTTGTGGCACTGAATTAATAAAGCAATACAAAAAAAAAGAGTATGTTGTGAAACGCCCTGCAGCTGTGATTTGATGTTGGTGTCATGTGATCTTAATAAAGCACTGGGGAAACCCGGCGGTGTAGTCCAGCTGTGTGCATCACTGAAAGGGACTCTTTGAAAGGGGCTATTATATAGAATCAAATTAAAAAAGATTAATAGCTCCCACCAATTTGTACATTACTTTACATCCATAATAATAAACTATCAAGACATCAGACTCTTTTAGAGCTCATATCTTAAAACTTACTATCAGTGCTTGAATCGTTTCTAATTACAACACAACTTATTTACATGCAGGCCTAAGTGTTTTACACAGTTAGTATTGCAGGGCTGTGCACAGACGTTTTGAGGGGCAGTGGCCCAAACCACCGTTGTTTTTTTCCCCCTTTTTTTTGTACTTTTTTGAGTTGACTCTGGGTCAGTTTCAATAACAAACATTTTACAATCTCTTTTTTTGTCTCTTTGGTAAATTGTCAACACTTCTGATTATATTTTTTAGTGGCAAAATTGTTAATAAAATAACCGATAGAAATCATAATGATTAATATCAAATATTTATTGTCAAAATTCATTTTCATACTTTTAGATTTGAAAGTCTAGGTCTGGCACAGTGGTAAAACAGTCTCTATTATATAAAAGGCATTTAAAACTACCAAGAAGAAAAGTCCAAATATTGGTAAAATGTTTCCAGTTATAAATGCGGCTCAAACACAAGGAACAGAGACACGTTCATCTATTTGTTGAAAGCAACTGGAACAATAAAGTTCTTGTAAATAAAGTGTATGTAAATAAATACGGGCTGTATTTATACGATAGCCTACTGTATGCTGAGAAGATAACCATGAAGGTAACCATAACTTGTAACCATAACTCATAACTTTTTTAAATAAATTATCAACTTGAAATAAAGAACCATTTACATGCTTATTTAGTGTGGTTTGTAAGCATTGATCTATAATAGAGAACATTATAAGACTGTAAAGGTAGCCTTGACATAAAACACGCTGACTGGTTAGTTATTGGTAGGTAACGTTAGATGTTCTCTGTTAAGACTCTGGTGAGGTCATAGAAATGTGTGCTGGTCAAATCATGACCCTGAAGAAGTTCTTAGTTGAGGGACTTACTCTGAAAGGTAGCACCACAGTCAAATACTACTTTTATGGTCTGTTTTTGGGGATGGTATACACCGTGATATGGAATGTAACACAATTTACAAAAAGAAAAAGGGAATCCGCACACCAAACAAATGCAAAGTTCAAGGTCCTTTGAACAAAAATGTATTACTAAAGACATTTTTGTTGGTGCATTTTATATTTAGTTGGCACTTCCCTGTAAATCTGCAGTAATAACTTTCTGTTCAAAGGATCTTGAACTTTGCATTTGTTTGGTGTACAGATTCCCCTTTTCTTTTTGTATTTTTTTTTCCATTGATTGAATTTACGTACCCAACTATATTTTCATTTTTGCTTAATTGTAGCAGAATGCTCTTTTTTTACTTATATGTACTGTACCACAATTTATCATCTGTTCTTTTTAGCTCTTGTTGCAGCATCACTTCAGCATAACCCTTATTTACTCAAAAAATAGCTTGTTGGTCTAACTTAATAAAATTATGACACACATTTCCACACATTTAAACTGATTTATTTGAACTTAAATTAAGTTAAATGTACTGACGAGTAAAATTCATGCTAATTTAATGAGATCACAACAATTTCACTGGACATATTCTGTGAATGTTCCTTGAACATAATTCACTCTTGTTGATCCAAGCAGTGTTGTTGCTATTCATACTGGTGCCTTTGTGCAGAGTTGCGTGAGTTTTATGCATTTTAATGAATAGAAATGCCTGTTAGAGTTTAAGTGTTTAATGTTTAGTTATTTTGAACATTTAAAAGAGTTCAGACAACATAAAATGATGTATTTTTTTTGTTGTTGTTTTTATTTTGGTTACCATTGTGGTGAAGAGTAGTGCTTGAGCTTAGGTTGTCAATAGGTGTCATACACACACGTAAATGTTCTATGATCGTTTGATTGGGAAGAGTAGAAATACTGACAATATAGACTGTGCACATCATGTGCTGGTCCTCAAGCTGATTTATTTTATTTTTTCTTTAGATTCTTATACTTATTCATATGAGAGTGTAACAGCCAGCATAACACTTTCAACATATGCAAGTATGTAAAATGTAAAAATGTTCTCATGACATTAGCATAGTTACAGCTCATGTGGCCTATAGCCTAGCCACAAAGTCTATACTTCACCATAATGGTAACCTCAAAAATAATCATTAACATAAACTCTTTTAAATGCCAAAAATAACTAAACAACAAACTTTAATGTCTTTCCCTTTAGCAAAAACACATTAAACAGAACTTAATTTCAACATTTATTCTCCTGGTCTATCCCTACGCAAAGCATGCTGGGAACTAGAAATCCACTGCCCAGCTTTAGTCAATGCAACATAAATGAGTCATATAGGCCCAACTTAACTTCAATGGTTTAAGTTAACATTTTACAAATGTAATTTCATTTAACATAATAAAATTGAGTGCAAATGACAACTGAATAAAAAACTAAAGGTTTATGTTGTTTTAGCTTATTTCATTTAAGTAAACTGAGCAAACAACTAAAATCATTTTTTTGACTTAAGTTAGAAATCCAGTATAGTCGGATTTGAATTGATCGTTCCTCTTGAACTTGCCTTTCAAACTTTGAAGTCTCTTTTTTGCCACTTCACTTGGTAATTGTTAGGCAACACTGAGTCGTCTTTCCTTAAGGGTTGATGTAATGTCCATCTTTCAACTTTATTGACTCTTCTGCAATTTTGATGAATCTTTTGTCTTCTACAGACATTTCAGTCTTGTCTTCTCTTGACCTCTCACTGAAATCATGGTTAGATTATTGTATTAATATTTCTTGTAAGTTTGATTTAAATGATCAACAGCACTGTCACAGACATTCCTGTTTGCTTGGTCTTTGTCTTGTAAAGGTCCATTACTAGTAGGGTCTTAACTGCATATGGCCCAACCCCTTGGCTATTACAACAACTCCACCTTGGCTGTAATCCTAGGAAGATATACCTGACTCAGTTGAGGCCGTTTAGACAGTTCTTCTTTTTTTGGCAATGTTACAGGTGTCAACAGGCATGCTCTTTTGTGTGTAAACTCCTGGAAATGGAATAGTTATTTTCTTCCCGTGAAGAAACTTCCAACCCACTGTCAATGTAAGAGGGCACAGACTTATCCTGGAGGAATATTGGTCTTTCTTCCAGTAATGTTGAGTTTCCTCATAAGATCCTCTGTGCAAAAGCTTGCTGAAAGGCATATGTGTGCAGAATCTTACTTTCTTTTAGAACTTTTAACTTGTACTGGTACAATCGACAACACTCTGTGTGTTTCTGACCCCAGTGTGCTTGCCGGCTTGGACGGACACATGTGTGCTATACAGGTGCTTTCTTTAGATGTTTTGATGAATCCAATGCTTTAATGTGTAACACGCTTGGATACTGTTTGCTCCATCTGGTGTAGTTAAGATTCTTTGTGCAGTCTTTACTCACATGTTCTTCTTTAGTTAGGCACCAGAAGCAGATTCCATTGTCTTATAAAATTAATATTTTCCTTGTGTGGCTGCTTTTCAAACTGCAAGCATGACATTAATTAATTGTTACAGTAATGATGACATGATGATGGTGGTGAACCATTAGATGCTGTCTGTGATGGTTTCACATGCACATTGGTAGTAAGACTACCTTTGGATTTGGGCTTCACTAGCGCTCTGGACTTTCCTTTACTTGCGCTTGAGTCTTGAATATCAAATATTGGGAGCTTGAGAGAAATGCTCCTGATACTGTTGACTGTGTCCAGTTCTTCGATGAATTCCAAGTTTTCCATACCATTGCAGCAGCTTCTACGAACCAATGTGAAAACCTGTAAAGCCTTTGGATCTTCTGATTCAGTCGAAGGCCAATAGAGCGCTCTCTTGAAATAAGCACATTCTATTCTGTAGGTCAAATCATTCCTTGACAACTTAACCATATATCCCTGACTCAAATTTTTTATTTTGCTAATTTTTTTTTCTGATGTCAGACAAACATGTATAGTGATGAAAGCAAAAAATATTAAATGTCATAGATTAATATTTATGGAATAATCCACTATTTTGTAGAGGGGAGGTCAAAATGGCAATTTTAACCTGAGATTAAGAACTAAATTACAGGGGGTAAAAATGACTTAAAGGGGACCTATTATGCAAAATTCACCTTAACTTTAATTCAAGAGTTAAAGTTAAGGTGATGAGTATTTATTTGTGGCGCTGAATAAACATGAGCACGTACGGCATGTTTAAAAATCAAAACGAGGTGCGGGTGTTTTAATATCACTGAATTTCTGAAGGAAGACTATCATTAATGACTATGTCATTTTCATTTCATCTTGCATGTAATGTCTGATAAAACAGCGTTTGTGAGCTCAGCGCTGCTGTGTAGCATGTTTTCATTGCAGTGCATTGGCTTTGGCAAGTGAAACAGCCCTCTTTGCATCTGCACAGATGCGCGCTAAAGTTGATGACACACTTGTTCTGCTTGAATTTGATCTGCTAAATCTGCCAGATCTACTGCTATGCACAGATGAATTTCATTATTTAGCTGGTCAGTCATTTTCAGAGCAGAAGAAACTTGAGTACTAGCTTGAGAGTCGGGTTTTTGAACAGTAGACCTCCACTTCTCAACAGTAGAAACAAACATATGAACTTGTTTCATTCTAGGTTCATACCAGGTTTTCAAGTCTTCAACTTTATCCTCTTCACTTAACACTTGTATATGTGATACTTGAAGTAATTTGAACTCATGACGCTGTTAATTGAACTTCAACATGTTTTCCCATTAAAATATTTAGCGTCAGCCATCAAAGAGTTGAGCCATCTTGTCTGCTCTGGAGGCTTTCAATTGAGCAGCAACCTCACTGAAGTCCTTCTGAGCTGAGCTTGGGGTTGGCTCTAAATCAGATTCATCTGGGTTTTTTTCCTTAACAAGCAAATATCCTGTTTACTTGGAATTTCCTTTGTGTTCTTCCATCAAATTAATCTTTTCATCCATTGTTTGCAGCATCAAACTTGAATTTGAACTTGAATTTTTCCAGTAACATTCAAATTTAACTTAGCACATTTCCACAAGCACACACCTCTTTGAGATGTTTCCTATGTTTGCTGCCATGTTGTCTCAAATAGTTCATCCATTCCATTTAAGTTTTAAAGGGGTCACATGATGCAATTTAAATTTTTCCTTTCTCTTTGGAGTGTTACAAGCTCTTGCTGCATTAAAAAGAAGATCTGTAAAGTTGCAAAGACTAAAGTCTCAAATCCAAAGAGATATTCTTTATAAAAGTTAAGTCAACCCCGCCCTCCTAAAACGCCTCGTTCTAACACGCCCCCACATGTCTATGTCACTGTGTGGGAAGATTTGCATAACACCGCCCAAATGTTCACGCAAAGAAAGAAGGTGTGTAACTTTTATTCTCTCTGTTGTCGCCGGCGCCATGTTGTGGAGACACTGTTTGTTTCGTTGTGAAAGTGAAACTACTTTGTTTGGTCTTCCAAAAGAGGACACAACTAGAAATCAGTGGATAAGTTGTATTTACAACACTGTTCCAGAACAGTTCAACCCAAATATTATGTGTGCAGCTCATTTTATGGAGGATGAAGACTGTTTCCTGAACCAGTAGCCTACAATGCTTCTGTGCTCAAAGGCTGTTTCTATAAAGTTGGGCAGTTCCAACTTAGCAAGGACAATCTGGCACTTCTGGCTCACAGACTAGAAGTACGTTTACATATTTAAAGAATTTGCCACTTATGATTCCAACACGAGTTTTTAGCAGTGTAGAATAGAGCTTGTTTGTTGTTTCTCTGATCACAAATGCAGACATTGTTTTATGTTAATGCGGTGCGATACACAACGCGTAAAAAGACAGTATAAGTCATTATAATCAGTAATTATGTCCCCATTTGATGCTACAAATGTCTCATTTGTAATGGGTTTTTATTGGTTTTGTCTGGTCGCGCTGGGACACAGCATCACAGTATGTTAAGGGGCGTAACATTTCCATCACACGCTTGAGGTATTCAGCCAATCACAATGCACTGGATAGCTAGCCAATCAGAGCAACCACACTTTTCAGACTGATGAGCTTTGTAAAAATCGACGAGTTTCAGAAGGCGGGGCATATAGGAGCAACAATAATGTACAATTATGTGGAAAATGTGTTTTTTAACCTTAAATCGCATAAACAGTGCATTAAACCAAATACACAAAATAATGTTTTTTTTTTTTTTTTTTTTTTTTGCAACGTCATATGACTCTTTTAAAGGTAATCTTCTTATTTGCAAACATATTTCATTTACAAAGCAAGTCTTTTGCCATTTTGTAGTGGTAAAAATCAAGTTTGATCAAATTTGAATCAAATTGAATCAAATTTGAACTGCAACTAGGGATGGCTGAGGCGAAACTGACGTTTTGACGCAGTGTCGAGATCCCGAAGAGTAGATGTTTCGAAACACTGTGATTCAAAACACCCATGTCACGTGACAACGGCTAAATGAAGCTATGGTTTAGACCGACAGGTGGCAAAATAAAAATCTCACAATGGAACAAATGTGACACATTGTGGCTTAATTTGTTTTATTAATGTTCACTTCTTATGACCAATATCACCTATAATTATTCACAACGAGGAGCTTAAAGGTTACAAAACCAAGCTCATGTAGTTGTTAAAAACTCAACACATTATAAAAAAAATAAAAATACAACTGTTTGACATAAACAACATGTAGGTTATCATTTGTAAATCGTTGTCAACATGTGCAAGTGACCACTAGGTGTTACAGTGGAGACGGGTGTCAGATTGTTTCTGTGCCTCGACACAATTCGCCACGTAAATGAAGCCTCGCTCTGCCCATCACTAACTGCAACATAAAATAAACTATTAAATGCAGCCTGAAAGTTTTTACACAAGACCATCCTGCCTCCATGTGCATGGTGAAAAGATTGTTTGCTCTCCCATTCTGTCAGGGGTGGCACTTCCTTTTAACAGTTTCCCCTCTCATCTATAGAGGGCAACAATCTCACAAAAAATAAACAACATAATAATATAATCAAAAGATTTCTAAAAGAAAAAAAATATAAAAACTAAGCAATCATGGCTCCTACAAGATAGATAGACAGACAGACATCTTCTATAGCATTCATATTATATTATTGGTTATATTTTGATCAGGTGGATAGACTATGTACACTGATATTATGTAAAGTGAGTTATAACTAAAAACTTAAGATTAATGTTAATACAGTCTGTTAAGTAATTAGGCCTATAAGTTATGATTGCACAAGTGAAATGTTGACATTTCTGAGCAGTATTGCAGGTCTGAGAATGTTCTTATCATGCTTTGACTTGAAAAAGAGAAAGTCCTTATTTTCTTCTATGAATATTCTGTCAGTTGTGGCCTGCTGAGAATTCAAGATATTACATGCCATTATAAATGTGGAATCAGAAAGCTGCCACCTCTCTGTTCTGTTCCAGCCGACCTTCACATTCTGTTCAGCATTTTTAATTCATTCAACATCCAGCCATCAGTGATAATTGTAGACCTCCTAGGGAAATTACAGTGCTTGGTAGATAGCCAAGTGTTGAATGGCATATAGATGAGTCTTCCAAAATAGTGCAATAATGGACATTTCACGGCTGTCATTCTTACACCTAATAATTCTGTGAAGATTAAATGTGAAAGTCTTTCAGCTTTTCCTTTAAAAACACCCCAATTAATAATGCAGTCTCAGTTCCCTGAGATAACAGGAACGAGCATTGCGTTTACTGAAGCATGATTTGTTAACGTTTGTGTAGCTGCATGAACAAATGGATTTTCAGCCCTAAGGGTAGCGTGGGCCAATAAAGGGCACAATCTCCATGGAATCAGCACTGCCGAGCTATAATGCTGGAGTCTAATGACAAAATAGTACCACCGACAGGGGTACAGGTTGGTTAGGCGGCCAAAATCCATGGCTAAAGGGGATTAAACCTAGACCCGCGATAAAATGAAGACCAACCGGCTGCCGCACAGGTATCTTAAATGGAGACTTCACTGGACCAAGTCCATGATGAGGCTATACCCCTGCTGGAGTGGGCCCTCACTCAAGTGGGGCACTGTAAGCCCACTGAGGTGTAAGACGGTGGAATGGCATCTACTATCCAGCGGGATAACATTTGCTTTTTTGACTGGCATAATAGCTCTTTAGAGTGGCCTCCGAAGCACACAAGGATTTGATCTGATTGCCAAAACTGGCTAAAGCGCTCTATGTATACCCTAAGCACATGGACCTGCCAGAATAAATTAGCACCCCGCTCATTCTCTAAGGCAGGAAGAGCTGAAAATGTAATGACCTGTGCTCTGAACAGAATAGAGTGCACTTTAGGCACATACTGTATCCGTGTCTTGGCTTGAGGACAAATTTGCATTTGTCAGGCCCAAACTCAAGGCAGGAGGCACTCACTGAGAGCATGTGCAGGTCACCCACTCGCTTGACCGATGATAAAGCCAGCAGAAGGGCGGTCTTTGTGTTGTTTTGACTGACTGAGTTAGACATGATTATTTTGTGTATTTGGTGTAATGCAATGCGTTCATCCGGTTTAAGGTTCAAAAATCACATTATTTTCCACATAATGTACATTATTGTTGTTCCTCTATGCCCCGCCTTCTAAAACGCATTGATTTTTACAAAGATCATCGTTCTGAAAAAGCGAGGTGTACGCTGATTGGCCAGCTATGCAGTGCATTGGGATTGGATGAATAACTCAAGCGTGTGACGTAAATGTTACGGCCCTTACCACAGCGGTGCAATTCCAATCCTCGCCCCCCCTGCTCTGCATATTTTGCACGTCTCGCTTAGTTAACACACCTGATTAAGATAACCAGCTCGTTAGAAGTGAGCTCCGTGCATGAACTGCGTTCCAACTGATATTATCCTTGCACCGTGTTCTTTGCTCCCTACACCCTGAGCAGGGAAAATCTGTTGAAGTTTACTTCACTTTCGAACATACATTCTCAGATTTGCACTGCGCTGCTGCCTGCAGCGTCTTCACACACAGATGAGTGTGACAACATATACCTCTGTAAATAAATACAATTTAAATTCATGTCTTGCACACTTTAATGCCCTTTGAATGGAACATATACACTTGTTTCGAACTGGAATCATAGTGGCATATCCACTTCAAAGGGCCCTTACAGTCGAATAGAACAAACATCGTACCTGATAAGAGACACATACGAAATATGCAGGGCATACCATGTCTGCATTTGTGATCGGAGAAACGACAAACAACAAGCGCAACTCTCAAAACTTGCATTTGAATCATCATTGGCAAATTTTTTAAATATGAAAATGTACTTACAGGCTGTGAGTCAGAAGGGCCAGACTGTCCCTGCAAAGTTGGAACTGCCCTACTTTATAGAAACAGACACCGGCATTGTAGGCTACTCTCACAGGACACAGTCCTCGTCCTCCGTAAAAAGTGCAGCACACATTTGAATATTTGGGTTGAATACAAGTGTTGTAAATACAACTTAACCACTGATTTCTAGTTGTGTCCTCTTTTGAAAAAAAACCAAAGAAAGTAGTTTCACTTTCACAAAGAAACACACAGCGTCTCCAGAACATGGCGCCGGCGGCAACAGAGAAAATAAAAGGTACGCCTTCTTTCTTTGCGTGAACATCTGGGCGGCTTTATGGAAATCTTCCCACATACTGACGTAGACATGTGGGGGGTGTGTTAGAACGAGCCGTTTTAGGAGGGCATGGTTGACTTTTAACTTTTATAAAGAATATCTCTTTGGATTTGAGACTTTAGTCTTTGCAACTTTACAGATCTTCTTTATGCACCAAGAGCTTGTAACACCCCAAAGAGAAAGGAAAAATTTAAATTGCATCATATGACCCCTTTAAGCGACAAGGGCCACAAGTCGTCCGACTGAAGTGGCTCACTTGTGGGGCCTCAAAGGGCCCTGAGGACAGTGGATAGATGAGGAAGATTCAGTCTCCTGGCCCCCCTCAAGAACTTCACGACTAAGTCATTTTTTCCTACTGACTGGCCAGCCAAGAGAGTGTGATTCACCGTGATAGCCGCCACGTGTACTTTGAGCGTGGTAGGGGTGTTCCCACATGTGGCACCATATTTTCAAATAAACATTGTAGAAATTTGCTTGATTAGAAGTGGAATTTGCTCTTAGATGTTGCCAGATGGCTGCAGGAGAGAAGTGTTTTTCTTTGTTGTAGTATTGGCTCTTTTAAAAATGATATTTTTGAACAAAATATTGGTTAGATCAAACAGAGATTTCTGTTAAGGAAGGAAAAGTTTGTGAAGAGTTATTTACAATCTTGGCACAGGTGTGTTGCATTTAATTATGTGGTGTGATAATCTTTGCTAATTGAGACTGTTATCAGCCATTATGCTTTGACCTTCAACCTCGAAACCTTCTGAAAGACAAAAATGACAATAAACATATTAACATTGAAATGGGCACACTTAATGATATTAGATTTCAAGAAGTGAAGATCACTAAGTAAGTAAAGTATTTATTGACATTTAATCATCAGACAGAACTTACAAACAATACAATATTTTGCACCATCTGGAAAAACATTGGCATGTAATGACTTAATTGTAGTGGATATGGAGTAAAAGAAAGAAAAGTTTGAGCGCATACACAGTCAAAGGAAGCAAAGATCTCCCTCAGATTAAGGTCAGTGCAAATCAAACAATAAGCATTGGCTAATAAGGATCCTCATAAGTGAGAACCATATGACAGGCATATCAATAACAATTTCAATTACAGTATCTGAAGAGGGCCACGCAAACAGGACTCAAACGTACCTTTTAAACAGACTAACTTTAAATTCAAAAGGATTACTCACCCACTTAGAATACAACACGATACTGCAATGCCATATCTACTTCTTTTGCACTAGAGGAAACCGAGGCAATAGTTTTCACAGGACAGTCCTACCGTCTGAAATCAGCCTCATGTGTTCATGGGTTTTACAGTAATACGTTAAACATATCTCGTATTAGGTTTTACAAGTCCTAAACTATACTCAGCAGTCTCTTCCTAAATATATACAGAGAGAGGTATCAAAATGAGTTTATATTGTATCACAACGTAAAAGAAAGAAGGTAAATCCAGACTGCTCTCTATTGAGCACAGTCTGAATCAGTCATTAAGAATTAAAACAAGCTCAATAAAATGTCAGCTTAAGTCAGTGATATACTGTATGCAGAGGATAAATGCATAGGATTTACTTCTTACCAACTCAATATGAAAACTTATATTAATGGTGGAAACATACACACACACACACAGAGAACAGAGGAATGTCATGAAACATGTCCATGCCACATTTCACCCCAAAATCAAAAGGACATTCATGAAAGGAATTATATTGTGCATAATAAACAAGAAACCTATTTTACTTTGTGACATTTTAATTAAGCACATTTCCCCCAGTTTTCATTACTGTGATGCATCCAGATATTTTTATTCTCAGTGGTTATTATTATTATTAAATTCTCTTTATTGCTAAACAGATTTTTATTTAATTTTTTTTTAAAACTGTACTGCTTTTCATTAAAGATTAAAGGCAGGATAGCAAAAACTAGCAAAAAGTATAAATATATTCACAATTTACACTAATAAAAGTTTGGCATTTTTGGCAGGTTTTGATATATAAATACTCAAATTAATATGGCGATAAACAGGCTTAATTTAAAGCAATGCCTACTATATAATACAATCTCACTTTGTTTACGGGGTGAAGTATGATCTGGACATGTTGGTGTATACAGATTTATCCCAATATGTGAAGAAAAGAAAGAAAAAAAAGGAACAGCTATCAGAAACATCCCAGAAATACCTCCAACTAGATATCGATAATCATTTTTGATCAGAGATGTCCATCTGTTGTCATAAAAGCATGATAATAAACAGTCCAACAGGTCTATGACATCTGAAAATGCCACTGATTGTCCTGTGGCTCTCCTTTTCATAAAAGATGAGCGATATACTTGATAACATTCAGCACAAGTTCAAAGTAATCAGCATTACAGGAAACTCCTCACCGCTCCCAATATATCTGGCTCTCTAAAAACAGGCTTTTCCGGAATGATCCAGGATTTGGAATGAAGTCGTCTCGTTCAAGGATTGATTATTAAACTACTCGTGATGCTAAAGTGAATCAGGATCCCGCTAGTCAAATAAGAAACCAATGTTAGCATAAAAAAAAAACTCTGAGCAGGTAAAAGTGAAAAGCTTTAGATGCTAGATCCAGGTTTTTATACTGAGTGGTGTTGCCAGGGTCGCTATCGTGAAGGACAAACCACATCATTTTGAGGAATCATTCATGTTCACAGCACAAAGTACTTGCCTTCACCACTAAAATCCATACTCACCAAGTACTCGTCCGCTCCGGTGATTATGATTCCGTCCTAATAACGACTGAAGGCCCATTTTCATCTGAAATAACAGTGGATTGGAGAGAGTTCACAGCAGCAGATTTACGTGAACAATCTGAACTGGAAACAAATAACTGAATATCAAATACAGCTGAACCCAAACTTCAATAAACCCTGTATTGTGGATCTGAAATCTGAAATCCATTCATTCTGGATTTCATCTGCTGGATAATCCATCCAATAACATACTTCGTCTCATGGAAATGGACAATTAAACACTTAAGTTAACACTAAATTTACTTGTACCTGGAAAAACAGTAATCTCTAAAAACACTAAACATATATCAAATTTGTACACAGTGTAAAAACCCACTTTTATATTAAAAAAATGTAAATATTTTAAAGTGCATTCTTCTTATTATTATTACAGGGCTACTTCCTTGATTTGAGTTGAAATATTTTATTAGCTCAAAACGTAACTGTTATGCATGGTGTTTTGTCTAACTAGTCACTCCACTATCTAATTAACGTTGAGTTCGTTTATGTCCAATATGCCACACTTCATTTTTTCAGTTTAGTAAGTACACCATCCGGTTATTTAAAGTGCACTTCCTTTTTCATGAGAATGTGAAATGGGACACACACCGTCAGTATTGTTATTAATGACAGTCATTACCGGGTAATAACAGACCTCAGAATGTCACAACTGACCAATCAGAATCAAGCATTTCAGAGCGCCGTGTAATAAACGGGTTTATATCTGCGGTTTGTAACGGAGAATTCTGCACTGAATTCAAGTGCTTCTCTCCGGATCTGGAAGGGCTGTGTAATCAAGGACTCGTGATGGAGATCCGTCCACATGTAAACACACTTGCTCTGATCAAACTGATAAATGCTCTGGCCGTGGAGTTCAAAGGAGTACTGCCCGCCGCTTCATTCCAGCGCATGTCGCCTGATGTTTCTCATACGCAGCAGAGATGACAGTTAAAGTGTGTTTACACCGCAGACGCTCTTTCATCAACAGATCAGAACAGTTTGATTCCTCATGATACAAGCCTTCTAGAGAAGCACAATTAAGTAACTAAATTAAGTGCAATTAAGTTGGAGCACAACTGATATAATGTGGAACATTTAATATACATCAAATGTACCTGATAGTACACTGAAGTACAAAACTACATTTTAAACTTCAGCTGCATTTAAAGATACATTTCCACTTGGATGCAACCTCACCTGCGCTTTCTTCATCTGACCCACCGTCCTCCATCCATTTCCCCTCACTGCCCAATAAAGGATTCTCCGATTCACGCAGGGTCCTCAGCGGGAAATAATGCCCGTCACCCTGACTATAACACAAGAGCACACACAACACAGAAAGCTTTTTAATGGTGTTGTTGTTCTTTTATGTGCACCGTTGTGTTATCTTAAAATGTATATCCATTTATAATCTACCAAAAAAAACATGATTTATTTATTTATTTATTTTTTTTTTTTTTTTTAAGTAAGAAGTCTCTACTGCTCACCAAGGCTACATTTATTTAATAAAAAAATACAGTAATCCAAAATACAGTAACAATTACAATTTAATGCTGCTTTATATTTTTGTGGAAACAGTGATAACTTCTTTTCAGGATTCTCTGACGAATAAAAAAAAAATGCAAAAACAGCATTTATTTGAAATTTCGAATCGTTTGTAGCATTAACAATATCTATAGCTGTCATGATTCCTCAATTAAATTCAAGCACTCGATTATAAAAACATACACAATTTTTATTTTTTTTTCTCGTGTTGATTAACCGGCAAAATACCGGAAGCGGCGCATTCGACGGACGAGAAACCATGAAAAGCATTATTAGATTGTTTTCTTAGGCTGCATGAAATATTAAAACCATTAAAAAAAAATCATAATAAAGCATAGTGCTATTGTTCAATCAATATTAAACAAAGATTAGATCACACTGTAAAGTGTAAAAACAATCGTCAAGCCGGTGGCGCCATCCGCAGGCATTTGATATAATAAATAATGTACATAGTTATGATTATATTGCATTGTATGTAATAAAACATATTACACAAAACATCTTATATTGTTTTATTACATCTATTTTAACCGCTTTGTTCAATAAAACCCATTTAATTACTTGCGTTCAATATTTTATTTGAACCAATTATTATTGCCTCATTGTGATTATATATGCATTTTTAGTCATTTTAAAGTCTTTTGTTTGCTTGGGTCTATTTTTATTACCACAAAAATTACCCAGTTACTCGATTAATCATCAGAATAATCCTCCAATTATTCGATTACTGAAATAATCGTTAGCGACGGCCCTCTAAATGTCTTTATTGTAAATGTAGATCAGTTGAATGCATTGTCTCATCCTTCGAGAGTGTGAGCAGTTTTGACACGAGCTCACCTCGTGAACACTGGAATAAACCAGAGCTTTCTGTCCTCTCCAAACACCTGCTGGAGGTTTCTGTTGAGCCCAACGTTAAAGCCGTTCCTGTCAGGCCCGTTCTGAAACACTGGCGCAGAAAACGCCTCTGAAAAACAGGAACGTTCACTGAGGCTAAACAGTCCACTTCTGTTAACCAAAGGTCACGCTAACAATGTAGCAGACAGCATGAAGTTTCTGCTTCGTGAAGATCCCAGCAATGTTCTTACCTAGCGTGGATCTGTTTTTAGCCACCAACCAGCAGTGGTAGCCAAACAGGAACATGAGACTGACAAAAAACATGAGCGCCACAAACAACAGGAAGAGCACGTGGAATTTCGCAGGGCCATTGGGAAGATCTCCCTAACAGAAAAATGCAAAGAAACTTTTGAAATGCACAGATTTAACAGCAGATCATACATTTTAGCTCACCAAACGGTGGCTATAGTCGAAAAGACTAATATCATTCTACAAGCCCATGAAGGGACGACCATTATTTATAACTGAATCATCATTTTGACTGAACTATTCCTTTAACGTCTGAGCTTGATTCTAATTTGAGCATCATATCAATAACGAAATCAGCCAGAGTTCAAGTGCACCGGAACAGATGAGCGAGGTTTAGAGACTCATTAATGTGTGTTTTTTTAATTGCATTTAAAAAAAACTCTTAATGTTACTACTGTGGTGCATGAGTGTGTGTTTTAGATGCTGCTCTGACAGGACTCCGTGGAATACTGACATTACAGGAATACTGAAACTGATCTTTAAGTCGATGCTCAAAGTGATTTCTATTTACTCAATATTGTGTTATTTTAGTCAGGTCACCTTTATTTGTATAGCACTTTGAAAATGCGACCTCCTGGAAACACATGATAGG